>NW_027618588.1:0-67803 GCF_964187855.1 Myxine glutinosa | reverse complement strand
AGAGCACGTACACGTTGAGGCATGCTGTTCACGAGATTTGCCAAGGTTTGGACAGGAATCGCTTGCCATGCAATGACAATAGCCTGCTGCAATTCATGCACAGAGGTCGGCTGCTGGTCCAAGTGGTCGTTTTGACGCGTTAATTCTGCGCACAAGTTCTCTATCAGATTCATATCCGGGGACATGGCAGGCCACTCCATATGCTCTACACCACGGTCAGCAAGAAAGTGTTGGATCATGCGAGCACGATGAGGCCGTGCATTGTCATCTTGGAAGACAAAGTTTCCTCGAAAGGCTGCACAAGCAAATGGAAGCAATGTTTCTTCCAGAATGACCCTGTACTTGAACTGGTTCAGGTTTCCATTCAGAACAACCAGGTCAGTTTTGCCCCCTGCATGAAAAGCAGCCCAAACGGTCACCCCGCCACCTCCAGCTTGGACTCTTGGCACTATACAATCTTTGTTGTAGGCTTCATGCACTTGTCTGCGCACTCGGACGCGGCCATCTTGACGATAGACCAGAAATCTAGACTCGTCACTGAAGATCACGTGATTCCAGTGTCCTGGCTGCCATTGACGGTGCTCTCTGGCCCACTGCAATTGGCGCTGGCGGTGTTGTCTGGTCAGACGTGGCTTTCTCAGGGGATGCCTGGCACGATAGCCTGCTTGAACCAGTCATTGGTTCACTAGCCTTCTGGATACAGGCACATTTGTCAGTTGCTGCCACTCAGCCCTAAGCCGATTAGCTGACTTGGTACGGCCATTGCGGACTAACCAGTGCAGCTGGCGATCATCCCTCCTTGTGGTTCTGCGGGGACGTCCTGGCCTCGGTATTGGAGTATGGACACCCCTCTGAGCATTTCGTTTCAGGATCTTTGACACCTGACCTTGAGTGATGCCATACTGCCGAGCAATAGCACGCTGTTTCATGCCGTAATTTCGTAAAGCCACCACTCCATGACAAACAGCATTGTCGAGTTGATGGACCATCTCCAGAGGAAGCGGCAATAACTTTTGGAGGTGTGCAGCATTTGTTTTCCACTAATACAGAACGCAACAACCCTTGTATACCCGACTGTGAAGCCAATCATCAAATGCACCTGTCCGTACATTTTGCCACGCCACCTGTGATATAATCCTGTTGTTGACTTCTTGCTGCGACAGACAATCAGTGACATGGTTCTTTAAACAAATAAATCACCAAAGTGTAAAAGAAACTCATATGATGAAAAGAATGATGAAATATGAAAAAAATATATGATGAAAAGAACATGTATATTTTAGAGCAATATCACAGTACATTTCCTACATGACGTTTTGTCAATTTTCAATTTCTCAAAACCTCTTGGTGTACAACATTTCTGGTTTGCTTACTTGGTGCCAAGACATAAAGATTGCTTGGTTTTCCCCCTCCCCCTCACCCCCCTCCCCCTCCACTACCCCTCCCCTCCCCCTCCACTACCCCTCCCCTCCCCCCTCCCCCTCCACTACCCCTCCCCTCCCCCCTCCCCCCTCACCTCCCCCCTCCCCTCTCCCCCCTCACCCCTCCCCTCTCCTCCTCCGCCTCCCTCCTCTTCTCTCCTCTCCTCCTCCCCCTCCCTCCTCTTCTCCCCTCCCCCCCTCTTCTCCCCTCCCCCCCTCTTCTCCCCTCCCCACCCTCTCCTCCCCTCTCCCCCCGTTCCTCTCTCCTCCCCTTCCTCCTCCCCTCCCTCCCCCCGCCCGGCAATGCCGGGTACTTCCCATGGCCAGCTGTACGTGGGCTGCCCCGCTAATTTCACCCCAGATTCACTTTTTTGAAATACCAACTTCCTTCCTGGAAGTCCTTGCAGTGTCCTTGTGTTTTACACTTCTCCCACCCCTCCCCCCCTTCCCACGCCTCCTCCCCCCCAAGCCCTCTCACAGATCTCCCGATGTCCCTGCTCTCAAATGTTGTGTTTGTGTGCTGCCGCTTCTCCCCCCATCTTGTCTACCTCTACCCTTATTATATGATTTGTGTGTCTGTTTGATTTTTTGTGTGATAAATGTTAGCTCTTTCATGAGCTTCGATCCTGTATACAAAAAAACCAAAAAAAAAAACTGCACCCAGATGTTTGAGTTTGCTCTCGAATGTTTCTTGAGAACCTGTTAATGGGGTTTATCTTCTTCCTGTTGGTTAAACATGAAGCTGTCATTGTGAAATGTGAGGCATTGAACATACATCGCGTGCATACAGCTAATTACAGGTTACCTGCAAAAGGCTCAATGTCTGGAATGGTGAACAATATTGTTTCTTTGCTCGAGCTTGTTGACTGTTCGTCTCTCAGGGTTATTCAAGTTATTTTGCTTGCGATTTTTATAATTAATGGGTAATGGATGGAGAAAAGTAATTAATGTAATAATGAGGTTCTTGGGAGGTCGTGCATCTCAGCAAATGATGGAGCAGTTGGTTTTCATTGTTGTTGCCTTTTTGGACATCTGAAAGTAAAACTGTTTGGATGAGTTCACACTTTTTATCTCCACTACCAAAGGTGGATGGAGGTTATGTTTTCACCCCTGTCTGTTTGTCCATTTGTTTATTTGCTTGTTTGTTTGAGAACAAAACATCTCAAAAAGTTGTGGACGGATTCGGACGACATTTGGCAGAGATGTAGCGTATGTCACAAGGACGAAATGATTCGATTTGGGTGAAGATCCAGATTCAGATCCGGCTACTATAATTTTTTTAATTAGTCTTCACCATTAGGAGATAGGGCCAAAAACGATACATAGCATGATATCTCCAAAAGTTGTGGACGGATTTGGACGAAACCTGGTGGACCGGTTGGGTGTCTGACAAGGACAAAGAGAGTCGATTTTGGTGAAGATCTCAATATGGATTCGGATATGAGAATTGTTTAATTTTTTAAGTGATTCTTCACTATTGGGAGATTGGGCCAAAAACGATACATAGCAGGATATCTCAAAAAGTTATGGATGGATTTGGACGAAACTTGGTGGACAGGTTGTGTGTGTGACAAGGAAGAAACGATTCGATTTTGGTGAAGATCTGAATATGGATTCGGATATGAGATTTATTTAATTTTTAAAGTGATTCTTCACCATTGAGTGATATGGCCAACCAGGCCGGAGGCTCTCTACTGAGTGCCGTTCTAGTTTTTCCCGTTTTGGATGCTTTGGAGACAATTCCTCCTCGACATCAATAATCTTTCGGCTTTCTTGAAATACTACTTTACTGACAGTTCTGCTTTCTACCATCAAATTCCCAACACTCGTTTGGTAAAGATCAAAACTTTGTCCACATCTTGGAATGTGACTTTTTGACCCGGACATATCATATACTTACCCTAGCTTTTCGGAAAGTGTGTCACACGAATCCTCACTTCGTTATTTTGACGATGGAGGAGCTGAACATCAAAGGATTGTGGGGTGAACAAATTAAAACTGGAGATGTGGCGATAAAGGTCACGCGAAAAGATCTCGCGAGATCACGGCGAGGTCACGTCTTTTCGAAGCTGGTCCATGCGCTCACGCTTTCGAAGCTAAGTAATCTTTCACAATTGTGTTTTTGTCGAGACTGTATCTATCTTTCGGTGTTTGTACCTATAGCGTATCTTTAGGAAAATTTTCGGTGCTAATTTTTCGTACATGTATACACAATCGTCGGTTAATGCGTATCGAGTATTCTGAGGCCTAGTACTCGTAGGCTTAGGCTACTGTACCGTCTCCGACCTTGTGGTTTTGTTTTTCTCTCAGCGGTTCGTCGAATGCACTGCAATTATTTTCGTTCTCTGTTTCGTCCCAGTCGTTCACCCCATACCTCCTTGTTTAATATCTCGACTCAAAAAAAAAAAACCCCCCAAAAATATTTCCTTCTCAGGTCTTATTCGTTTATTTGTTGTTCTTACTTGTTCGTTCGTTCTTCGTTCACGTTGTTCGCGATCACGCGATCACGTGGTTAGAAATGTATAATCTCTCCCCCGAACAACTATTTTCTCTCATATATTATAACACCTTTTTCTTCTTCTCCTACAAAAGGATGCTTTCGTCTTGTTCACCAAATCTATTCATTCCAAAAAAAATAAATAATACCATCTCTCACAGTTCCTCTTTTCTACATTCCCTAAACTCTCCAGAACTCCACCCCTCCTTCAGCTTCCTCAAACGTATTTTTGACTCGAAGGTCTCAAACTCATTTTGCAAAAAATGTTCGTTTCCCATGAATCGTACACTTTTCAAAATCCAATCTCACCCCTCCCCTCCAAATCTTCCCCATCCCCCCTCCCCTCCAAAACTTCCCCATCACCCCTCCCCTCCAAATCCTCACCATCACCCATCCCTTTCAAATCTCCCCCCGTGCCCCTTCCCTCCCCTCCCTCCTAAACTCCCCCCACACCCCTCCCCTCCGAGACTCTCCCTCGCTCCTCCCCTCCTAGACTCCCCTCTCACCCCTCCTCCTCAAAGCATCCTCCCTGCTTCTTCCCCCTTCCAACGTTCACCTTCATCTCCACCAACCTTCTGCCTCGCTCTTCCCCCTCCTCAAATAACACCTCACTGTGCCTCACCCAATCTCCAACAAACCTTTTGTCCGCCCCATTCTTCCCTTTCTCCAAGCCATTCTGAAATCTCTGAAATCTCTGACACACCTTCAACAGCTCTCCCTCCCTCTTCCTCCACTTCCACATCTTACCCTACCCCTCCCCTCCCTGTTCTGTACCCGATGCTCCCCCTTCCTCTTCATTAACGGTATGGACCTCAAACATCCGGGGCCTTCGCTCAAACTTGACTGATCTCTCCATACAGGTTCCTTCTGACAAACCAGATGTGATCTGCTTAACAGAAACTTTCCTCCTTCATGATGTCTCTGATGCCTTGGTATCTCTCCCAGGTTACTCCCTCCTCCGGTATGATAGACCTGAGCCTCGTCCTGGAGGTGGGGTTGCTATCTTTATTAAAAAAAACTCTCTTCCTCACTCACCCTCCACTGCCCTCTCTCCACCTCACCCCCAGGAATACCTTTGGCTACGGCTTCCCCTTCGCTCCCACCTTTTGTTCATATGTGTGTTGTACCGTCCACCAAACAGTGATGACTCCATCTACATCTCGCTGTCTGATAATATGGACCAACTTCTATCTACCCATCCCAACTCTCTCTTCCTCATATGTGGTGATTTCAATTGTCACCATGCCAGTTGGCTGGGTGTGGGTACCTCTCTCACCAGCCATGGCTCTTCAGCAAAGGACTTCTGCGACTCACTGGGACTGACACAATCTGTCAATTTCCCGACCCGGATCTCAGTCAACGGAGCATCTTCTCTTCTGGACTTGGTTATGACTAACTTCCCTGAAAATGTCTGCTGCTCTTCTTCTGCTCCAATCGGCTCATCTGATCATGTGTTTGTCAAAGTGGACATCGCTCTGACCATTCTCAGAGAGCCTCCTCAGCGTCGACGAGTCTGGCATTTCACTCAGGCCAACTGGCACGGTCTTCAAGCAGCCATCAATCATCTGGACTGGTCTCCCATCTCTACCGCCTCTGACATCAACTCATCCTGGGAATTCTTTCAAAGTAAATTGCTCTCTCTCATGCACAGATTTATCCCATCTCGTCTTCAGTTGTCATACCCTTCCTCCCATCCATGGTACACGGAATCTTGTGGTGAGGCTGTTGCCCTGAAACAACTTGCTTTCATCTCCTGGAAAGCAAATCCAACGGAAGGAAATCTCATTTCCTTTCACAAAGCCCGAAACAAGTGTGTGTCCACCCTCAGGAGAGCCAGGAAACAATATCTCACCATTCTCAAGACCGAACTCTCTTATCTGTCTCCCTCTTCCAAATCCTGGTGGCGTCTGGTCAAATCTGTTTCTGGTGTTTGTTCCCCCTCCATCCCCTCCCTCACCTCAAACGGCTTAACGGCTGACTCCGCATGTGAAAAAGCTGAATGCCTCAACTCTGTGTTTGCCTATAAATCTTGTGTCCCAAACCCATCCCTCTCTGTACCCACCGTACCCAGTCATACCCAGCTGCTCCTGGACTCTGTGTCCTTTCCTCCTGACAAGGTGAAAAAGTTTCTGTCAACCCTCGACTCTGATTCTGCAACTGGTCCTGACGGCATCAGCCCATGGGTCCTAAAATCATGTTATTCCGCTCTTTCACTCCCTGTTTCTGTTCTCTTCACCCTCTCTTTTGCTCAAGGTCATCTGCCATCTGCTTGGAAATCAGCCAACATCACCGCTTTGCACAAAAAAGGTGCAAAAACAGATCCTAGCAACTACAGTCCAATCAGTCTTCTCCCAATTATCAGCAAAGTCATGGAATCCATCATTGCTTCAGATATGAAATCTTTCCTCTTCTCCAATGGCTTGATCTCTGATCATCAATTTGGTTTCAGACCTGGTCACTCTACTCTGGACATGCTGCTTCTGCTTTCTCAACAATGGATGGAGGTCCTCAACGCCAAACAGGAAATTAGAGCTGTCTCCCTTGACATTTCACGTGCCTTCGATACGGTCTGGCACCCTGCTCTGCTCACCAAACTCTCCTCCTTTGGTATCCATGGAAATCTCCACGCATGGCTGGCAGACTTCCTCTCTGGTCGTAGTCAACGTGTGGTCCTGAATGGGTTTCTCTCATCTCCTCTTCCTGTTCAGGCTGGAGTTCCCCAAGGTAGTGTTCTGGGCCCTGTGCGTTTTCTGGTCTTCATCAATGATCTCTCTGACTCTCTTGAAAATCCTCTCTATCTCTTTGCTGACGACTCCACTCTCTGTCACTCCATTCCTCATCCCTCAGATCGGTAGTCTGCAGCCTCCTCACTCTCTGCAGACATGGACAAAATCACAGACTGGGCAAACAAATGGAACATGTCTTTCAATCCTGATAAATCTCACACTCTTACGATGTCTCTCCGAAAAGACCGACTGGACAACCCTCCCATCCACTTTCTGAATAATCCTCTCCAAGAAGTTCTGTCACTCAAGCTTTTGGGTCTCACTATTTGCCATGATCTTTCCTGGGAAAACCACATTTCAAATCTGGCCTCCAAAGCCAGTCGCCGACTGGGCATCCTCCGTCGTGCGAAGTCCTTCCTTGGCACACCTGAGCTCCTCACCACATACAAGGCTTTCATCCGCAGCTCTATGGAATACTGCTCTCTCCTCTGGTCTGGTGCTCCTGCCTCACACCTAGCTCGTCTTCACGCTGTTGAAACCAAAGCGTTCAGAATCATTGGAATCTCCCGCGATGAAGCTAACTCCAAGGGCCTTTCACTCGCTCACCGCAGGCAGGTTGGTGGTCTTTCCGTCTTCTACCGACTCCTCTCTGGCCTTGCCCCCCCCCCCCCAGCTCTCTCTGGGCTCTGTCCCCCAAATATTCCTACAGGTCGCACAAGATCTGCCTGCAACCCTCTTATTGTTAAACTGCCAAAATCAAGACTTTCTGCTCACCTTCACTCCTTCATTCCTCTTTTCTCCCGCCTCTGGAACAAACTCCCTCACTCTCTTCAATCCCACTCCACCCTCCAGGTCTTTAAAACAGCTGTTCACCACCATCTCTTATCCTCCCCCATCCAAAACCTTGATCTTTTCTACCCCCGCTAATTTCGGTCCCCTTGTGTTTTATACCTCTCCCCCCCCCCCCCCCCCTTCCCACACCTCCTGCCCCCAAGCCCTCTCCCTCCCACACTTCTCCCTGCTCTCAAATGTTGTGGTTGTGTGCTTCCCCTTCTCTCCCCATCTTGTCTTCCGCTCCCACTTTTTGTATATTTTGTTTGTCTGGTTGATTTGTTTGTGAAATAAATGTTAGCTCTTTCACGAGCCTCGATTCAGTATACAAAAACAAAAAAAAACAAAAAAAAAAACTTCGACTTGAGACAGACAAACAGACAAGACTAGATTGAATAGAACAGCTCCGAGTGAGACGTTGAATTAGACAAATACTATTTAAGAGAGGGTGCTGAAAAGTAATGCCTCTTATTCCTTTTCTCCAAAACAGGTAAAGATATTCGAATCAGCACAGGAACAATTTGCAGTGTGGATAAGTGATAAAATTAATGTATCATTTGTGCTTTCAGACAAAGAGCACCACAACCAATGCTTAACATTTTGAGTTTGACAAAGACTTCTTGGCCTTAGAGTTTGTAAAGTGTAAACTATTGAAAGAATCTCCTTCCCAATAACTATTGAAAATTGCTTTCCTAGTGATTGCTCTTGGTCGACGCCCTTGTCCTTCCTCACTTTGTCTCACCAGGAAGAGCCACTTAGAGGGTTCCGAGTGGCCGAGCAGCTGGACTACCTGAAACGGTTACACAAGGTTCATCATCGCTCTGTTCTGAGGGACATCTACGTTATGCTTGGCCTGAAGCGCTTCTACTCAGAGGACTGTTAGGAGCACCTCGAGATATGCACACTGACCTCTGAGCTGTCTAGCCTGGATTGGAATATCGACCCGGCTATAAACTGTCATCCTTGTGTTTCGCAAGCAGGGCGATTCATCAATGTGTGTGCCATCCCTCTGATGAATGTTGAACAGGGCGTCGTCCCGTCTCCCAGCGTTAGTTGGTGGATGTCAAAGATCCCACGGTTCCCTTTGCGAAGAGTTGATGAGCTATACCATGGGCAAATTTCAAATTTCTGATCTAATCTACATCAGTTGTGCCCCCAGCAAAGATGCAACAGCCACTTTCTGCATACAAAATGAGTGAAACAACATTAACTCGACATTTATTCATCTTTGGCTTGTTCTTTCTTAACATAGAAAGCCGAGGTTCATGGAGGAGTGAAACAACAGAGTATATGAGGCCGTTTCGACAGGCACAAAAGAGAACAAGTGGACTTAAACAAGATCATCAAAGGAAACAGGTGACCTGCAACCTTGCAGCAGTTGTCACCGTTTCATCACCTCCTGGTCATCGTCGTCCTCATTCGTTCATATGCAGCACAAGGCTGCGGGGTAGCATCAATGGCTGAGGGCCGGCATTTGCTCATGGTGCTGGCGATAGCTCGCCTCGTCTTTGAGAAGGACACCATGGATTATTTAACGTCTAACAACGAATTCAAGCAGACAGGAAGCCTGTTTAACGTCCATCCGAGGGACGGCACATACATTGATGAATAGCCCAGTCTGTGAAACACTGGGGTGACAGCTCAGAGCTGGGTCGGGATTCGAACCCCGACCATCTCATGAGCTGCCCAACCATCTCATGTTACTTCAATACAACCTGGATACAGTACAATATATCCTGATTTTGGAACATTTTAAAAGATAATTTTTTATATTTTTTCAGAATTGATGTGGATGAAGAAAATAAAATCCGTACACTATTGAGCATTTATAAGATGATTTGATTTGTTGCTTTGGGGTGAGGTGAGGCAAAGAGGTGAGTGGTGAGCGATGGGGTGAGTGCGAGTTGAGAGATATAAAATGTAATTTTAAAAATATCTCAGATGATATTCTCTCATTGATTCTTTAATATAGGATACAGTCGTGGCCAAAAATATTGGCACCATTACACTTTTTTCAAATAACTCAATTTTCTCTAAAAATAAGTTGAAATTGACAAAGGTATTTCGTCTCCACAATTCTTTATTTCACTGTTAATATTTTAGTACCTTTGTTTTGTAAATCAGAAAATAAAAAGAAATGGCATTGACAAAATTATTGACACCCAAGATTTAATATTTGGTGGCACAGCCTTTGGACAAAATAATTGCAGTCAAGAGGCAACACAGCAACCCCAAAACATCACTGAACCTCCTCCATGTTTGACTGTAGGGAAGGTGTTCTTTTCTTTGAAGACTTCATTTTGTTTTCTGTAAACATAGAGATGATGTGCTTTACCAAAAAGCTCTAATTTGGTCTCATCTGTCCACAGGACATTTTCCCAGAAGGAGTTTGGCTTGTTCAGGTGTGTTTTGTAAAACTCCAGTCGGGCATTCTTATGTCTCTCTCAGCAGTGGTGTCCTGCCATTCAACCCCCTTTCATTGTCCCCCGTCGCACCGCGGAACGAAAGGGGGACTATGGTTTTCCCCTCCGTCCGTGTGTGCATGCGTGCATCCGTGCATCCGTGCGTGCGTGCATTCGTGCGTGCGTAAGCAAAGGACCAAATTCTAATTTGGTGTGTGGGTGCAACCCACGTCGAAATCCAAGATGGCCGCCACCATGTATGTCTGAACCTTGTGAGCAGAATATCTTGAAAAACAAGCATTCTGAGTATTGTGCTACAATACATGTCCCCTACCAAAGTTCAAAGTGCCATAACTTTGTCAAAAATGATCGAATATGCAAATTTATGCACGGTTGATGCTGATTTTCAAACTTGATCTGAGGTATGCTGAGACACATGTGTGTCACGCCTCGCCTCGTTGATAAGCCCGCAAGGTCGCTCCGTGGAGCGGCCTGCACGTATTGCACTGTGTGAATTATATAATTACCAACTCACGGTCTGAGGTACTAGCGATTCAAGAGATATCAATTTTTTTATATTTTCGTTTCATAAACAATATCTGCCAAACCACGTGCCCTATCGCAAATTCCAAGAGGATATTTCAGTAGACTGACATGCTGAACAGATCTGTGAAGTTTCCCCTCGATTGGACCAAAAATGAGGGAGGAGCTCGGTTTTAAAGGTTCATGCTTAAAAACATCATAACTCTGAAACCATGTGACGCATGACGTCATGCTCGCTGACTTTTTTGTTTGTCATGGGTATGCGATTCTGCCTGCAAAGTTTGGCCTCGATCTGTTCAGCCGTTGCAGAGAAAAAGGGGTTTTCGTGTTTTCACGGAAAACAATATGGCGACCGAACCACCTGACTTGTGACGTCATAATTACCATTAAAATATTATATAGACCGAGTTCCCCCTACGGTGAAAATTTGATTTCAATCGGTCCTATTATTGCAGAGAAAATCCTTTTAAGGGAAATTAAAACTTAAAATTGCACTGAGTTAAGGATCATCAGAATTATCAGAATTCCCAAAGTTCAAAGTGCCATAGCTTTGTCAAAAATGATCAAAACGTCGTGAAGTTCGAACTTGATCTGTAACATATCATGAGGAAACCATGTGCCAAGTTTGAAATCATTAGGTTTAAGCATTTAGAAAAAAAGTCCGGAAAGCTGTTCTTTGCGTGACGGACTGACAGACGGAGGGACTGAGTGCAAACCTATAGTCCCCTCCGGTGTACACCGGTAGGGGACTAATAAGCGAAGTACCAACTTCTAATCTGGTGTGTGAGTGTATCTAGGCATAAGGAAGAACGCTATTGAAAATTGGGTCGCTACGTCAAAATCAAAGATGGCCGCCGCCATATATGTCTGAACCTTGTGAGCGGAATATCTTGAAAAACAAGCATTCTGAGTATTGCGCTGCAATACATGTCCCCTACCAAAGTTCAAAGTGCCATAACTTTGTCAAAAATGATCGAATATGCAAATTTATGCACGGTTGATGCTGGTTTTCAAACTTGATCTGAGGTATGCTGAGACACGTGTGTCACACCTTGCCTCGTTGATAAGCCTGCAAGGTCGCTCCGTGGAGCGGCCTGCACGTATTGCACTGTGTGAATTATATAAATTATTACCAACTCACTGTCTGAGGTACTAGCGATTCAAGAGATATCCATTTTTTTATGGCAAATTGGAGAAGCCAATGCGAGGTTTCTTCTTCCTCAGCTTGTCACAACTCTGTCAAATGCGATCAAGTAAAAAAAGTCAGAATTTGACCAAATCTGTTTTATTCGTTTGTTAATATACCTCAGCTATTGACAAATCTTCAATTAGAATTTTATTTGAGGTTAAAATGACCGCGACAGGTCGTGTCCAACGATGCTTTCAGTCTGCACATGGGATAAATAATTAAATCCGCACACTTGACGCCTCTTCTTCTTCACGCAATAACAACTTCTAGCTTCCAGACCGTACATCCAATCATCTTGACATTTTGCACACTTCTTACTCTTCATGACTTCTACTATAGTATGAAGTTTCACGTCGATTAATAAAGCGATTCAAGAGATATCCATTTTTCTAAATATTTTCGTTTAATTAACGATATCTGCCAAACCACGTGAGCTATCGCAAATTCCAAAAGGACATTTTAGTAGACTGACATGCGGAACAGATCTGTGAAGTTTCCCCTCGATTGGATCTAAAATTAGGGAGGGGCTCGGTTTCAAATGTTCATGCTTAAAAACATCATAACTCCGAAACCATGTGACGCATGACGTCATGCTCACTGACTTTTTTGTTCGTCATGGGTATGCGATTTTGCCTGCAAAGTTTGGCCTCGATCTGTTCAGCCGTTGCAGAGAAAAAGGGGTTTTCGTGTTTTCACGAAAAAGGGGTTTTCGTGTTTTCACGAAAAACAATATGGCGCCCGAACCACGTGACCTGTGACGTCATAATTACTATTAAAATATTCTACAGACCGAGTCCCTCCTATGGTGAAAGTTTGATCTCAATCGGTCCTATTATTGCAGAGAAAATCTTTTTTAAAGGAAATTAAAACTTAAAATGGCACTAAGTTAAGGATCATCAGAATTATCAGAATTCCCAAAGTTCAAAGTGCCATAACTTTGTCAAAAATGATCGAAACGTCGTGATGTTCGAACTTGATCTGTAACTTATCATGAGGAAACGATGTGCCAAGTTTGCAATCATTAGCATTAAGCGTTTAGAAAAAAAAGTCCGGAAAACTGTTCTTTGCGTGACGGACTGACGGACTGACGGACTGACGGACTGACGGACTGACGGACTGACGGACAGAGGGACGGCGTGCAAACCTATAGTCCCCTCCGGTGTACACCGGTAGGGGACTAACAAGCATTCTGAGTATTGCGCTGCAATACATGTCCCCTACCAAAGTTCAAAGTGCCATAACTTTGTCAAAAATGATCGAATATGCAAATTTATGCACGGTTGATGCTGGTTTTCAAACTTGATCTGAGGTATGCTGAGACACGTGTGTCACGCCTCCCCTCGTTGATAAGCCCGCAAGGTCGCTCCGTGGAGCGGCCTGCACGTATTGCACTGCGTGAATTATATAAATTATTACCAACTCACGGTCTGAGGTACGAGCGATTCAAGAGATATCCATTTTTTAATGGCACATTGGAGAAGCCAATGCGAGGTTTCTTCTTCCTCAGCTTGTCACAACTTTGTCAAATGCGATCGAGTTTAAAAAAGTCAGAATTTGACCAAATCTGTTTTATTTGTTTGTTAATATACCTCAGCTATTGACAAATCTTAAATTAGAATTTTATTTGAGGTTAAAATGACCGCGACAGGTCGTGTCCAACGATGCTTTCAGTCTGTACATGTGATAAATAATTAAATCCGCACACTTGAAGCCTCTTCTTCTTCACGAAATAACAACTTCTAGCTTCCAGACCGTACATCCAATCATCTTGAAATCTTGCACACTTGTTACGCTTCATGACTTCTACTGTAGTATGAAGTCTCACGTCGATCAATAAAGCGATTCAAGAGATATCCATTTTTAAAATATTTTCGTTTAATTAACGATATCTGCCAAACCACGTGAGCTATCGCAAATTCCAAATGGACATTTTAGTAGACTGACATGCAGAACAGATCTGTGAAGTTTCCCCTCGATTGGATCAAAAATGAGGGAGGGGCTTGGTTTTAAATGTTCATGCTTAAAAACGTCATAACCCTGAAACCATGTGACGCATGACGTCATGCTCACTGACTTTTTTGTTCGACACGGGTATGCGATTCTGCCTGCAAAGTTTGGCCTCGATCTGTTCAGCCGTTGCAGAGAAAAAGGGGTTTTCGTGTTTTCACGAAAAACAATATGGCGCCCGAACCACGTGACCTGTGACGTCATAATTACCATTAAAATATGACCTTTTGCCATGATCTTTCCTGGGAAAACCACATTTCAAATCTGGTCTCCAAAGCCAGTCGCCGACTGGGCATCCTCCGTCGTGCGAAGTCCTTCCGTGGCACACCTGAGCTCCTCACCATATACAAGGCTTTCATCCGCATCTCAATGGAATACTGTTCTCCCCTCTGGGCCGGTGCTCCTGCCTCGCACCTAGCTCGGCTTCATGCTGTTGAAACCAAAGCTTTCAGAATCATTGGAATCTCCCGCGATGAAGCTAACTCTGAGGGCCTTTCACTTACCGCAGGTCTTTCTGAGGGCCTTTCACTTACCACTCACCGCAGGCATGTTGGTGGGCTTTCTGTCTTCTACCGACTCCTCTCCAGCCTCGCTCCCCCAGCTCTCTCTGGGCTCTGTCCCCCAAATATTCCTACAGGTCACACAAGATCTACCTGCAACCCTCTTATGGTTAAACTGCCAAAATCAAGACTCTCTGCTCACCTTCACTCCTTCATTCCTCTTTTCTCCTGCCTCTGGAACAAACTCCCTCACTCTCTTCAATCCCACTCCTCCCTCCAGCTCTTTAAAACGGCTGTTCACCACCATCTCTTATCTTCCCCAATCCAAAACCTTGATCTTTTCTACCCCGCTAATTTCACCCCAAATCCACTTTTTGAGGTGCCGACCTGTTTCCTGGAAGTCCTTGGTGTCCTTGCGTTTTATACCTATCCTGCCCCCCCCCCCCCAGGCCCTCTCCCTCCCACACATCTCCCGATGTCCCTGCTCTCAAATGTTGTGTTTGTGTGCTTCCTCCCCTTCTCTCCCCATCTTCTCGACCGCTCCCCTTTTTATACACGTTGTTTGTTTGTTTGTTTGATAAATGTTAGCTCCTTCATGAGCCTAGACTCTGTATACAAAAAAAAATTAGAAAAAAAAAGTGAATTATTCATAAGCCTTCTGTAAAGTTAGTTATTCGTAAGCGTTCTGAAAAGTTCATTATTCGTAAGCATTCTGAAAAGTGAATTATTTGTAAGCCTTCTGAAAAGTTAGTTTTTCGTAAGCCTTCTGACAAGTTAAACACCAAAGTCTAAGGCATACACCAAAAGTTTGTGGTCGGTGTAGATGAAAGTGTTTCCTTCCAGTAGATGTCTGAAGTGCTTGACGCCAAGATACGTGGCTAATAACTGCCGACCAAAGGTTCTGTAGCGAGTCTCAGCCAGCTACAGTCGCCTTGAGAAGAATGCGAGTGGTTGCCACTCTACATCGGCCAACTGTTGCAGCACGCCACCAATCTGATAGTACGTCGATCATGAGGCATAACAGAGCGTCCGACTTGGGATGGACAAGGACAGCAGCCTCAGCCAATTTAACTTTCACCTTGTCAAGGGCTGAAAGCTCTCGCTCAAAGGGAGATAGGCTGGTTCTTCTTCTTCGTATCCCTGACTGAGCACATCGATGAAAGGTTGAAGTATGTCATTGCAGTTGGGAATGAAACGACGGTAGAAGTTTACCAGGCCTAAGAATTCCCTCAAACTGTGGAGCGATGTCGGTGCTGGGAAATCCTGGATGCTCTTCACTTTGTCCGGTAGAAGGCGTATTCCCTGCTCAGCCACTACATGGCCCAAAAAGGTGAGTGTAGATACACTCAACTGACAAATGGCTGGGTTGATCACCACATCATACTTAGCCAACTGGTCGAATAGCACTCAGATGTGTTGCAGGCTCATCTTCTGCAGAGATAGCGAATAAGTGGTCGTCGACAGAGGCATAGACGAAAGGCAATCCTTGCGTGAAGTTGTCGATGAAATGTTGAAACATCCGAGCTGCGTTACGTACACCGAATGGCATACAAACAAATTCAAAGGGTCCAAACGGTGTGGTAATGGCCATCTTACAGATATCAAAAGCTTGACGGGTATCTGATGGTACGCTCAAACCAGATCTACTTCAGATTAAACTCGACCACCTTGCAAGGAAGAAGAGACGTCTTGAGGTGTGGCAATGGTTAACGATAAAGCACAGTGGATCTGTTGAGCGTTCTGATAATCTCCACAAGGCTGCCAATCTCCTGATGTCTTCTTTGGGATCATGTGTAAGGGGGGCACCAGTTACCACCGCGAGAGGGGCTGATAATCCCGAGCTCAAGCATATGATCGAACTCTGTCTTGGCAATACACTGACGATTAGGTGGTGGCGGCGAGGTCTCACTGCTGCAGGCGGGCCTCTAATCTCTGATGTGTGATGGAGTGTCTGACTACCGCATCGCTGTACACTGGTCGAGTTATGCTGGGGTATTCATTGAGGAGGGTACTAAATCGTGAGCAGTTGGTACTCTTCACCTACATCGGACTGATGGTGGATGCTTGTGAATCAATCTCTCGCACAGTAAGGCTGGTCGTGGTGGCAATAAGCTGACGATGTTTTACATCCACCAATAAGCCAAACTGTTTGAGAATATCAGCTCCGACAATGGGTGTGGGCAGCTCAGCGACGATGAATACCCAGGGGAAAACTCGGCGCAGTCCCAGATCAAGCGTCAAAGATCTCTTTCAAAGTTGTGGACGGATTTGGACGAAATTTGCTGGACAGGTTGGGTGTGTGACAAGGACGAACTGCTTAGATTTTGGTGAAGATCCGATAATTTAAAAGTGATTCTTCACCATTGAGGAATTGGGCAAAAAACGATATATATCACAATATTTTAAAAAGTTGTGGACGGATTACGACAAAACATGGTGGATGAATTGATTCGGTGACAAAAACAATCCGATTCCATTTTTCAGGTTGGAATCCAGATCCGTCTTATCAGTGGATACAAACCGAAAGTGTTCTTGGTGTTCTCTTGTCTTATTTTCTATGATCTTCCCTTCTATCCCCTCCCATCTTTTATCTTGCCCTCCCTTATATTCTCTTCCCCTCCTTTATTTTCCCTTCCATTCTATTACCCTCTTTTATCTACCCTTCTATTCCCTTCCCCTCTTTTATCTTCCCTCCTATTCTCTTCCCCTCTTTTATCTCCCCCTCCTTTATCTACCCTTCTATTCTCTTCCCTTCTCTCCTCTCCTCTTTTCACTTCTCTCCCCTTTCATTTCCGGAGCTTTATCATCAAATATCGTATGTTATGCACTTTAGTGTGTTTTCATTTCAATTTATTGGTTTTTTGTGTCCAAAACCAAATAACCATCTGAACAGCCATCCTGCCTCATTCGCCTGTTTTGCAGAAATTGTCCTTTCGAATGATTTTGCTGCATTCTAAAATAAACTTTTCAAAGAGATACCTGTGTGAGATACTTTCAGTTATAACGACTTCTCGAAGGGTGGAACAACATGGAAAAGGGTCAACAACAGAAAGTGGAAAAGAGGTAGACCAAGAACACAACATGGCGGGAGAGCGAGGTAAAGGCGGGAGAGCGTGATCCCATAGAGATCACGAACACAGAACATCATGGCGAAACTCATTTACATCCAACAAAAATCCCATTGGGAGAACAGCTTGGGATTTATTCTCTTCTTTACCCTAACAACTTCTTACAAAAATAATAATAATAATTGCATTTGGGCCACAAATCCAAAAACATGTTTTTTCTCCATATTCCTGTGCTGCCAACTATATGGGAATATGGGAAGCTGGAATGGGTTGGATTTACCATCTTTATGGATTCTATCATCCCTTAATTTTTTTTATGAATTCCACCAAACAATTTATCATCCTTGTAACTCCTTGCAGGTTTAACAACAAAAGCAAAGCAATTCGAAATTAATTCCATCAACCATAGATCATCATTGATCAGCAGAGGGCGAACAAGGTCTACAAACATTTCCACACGAGGATGGCAACCCTTCCGCCAAAGAACATGAAGAAGACTCTTTGTAACTCGTAGGTGATGTTGAACGAAAAGCTTTCACCAATAATAACATGCCATGGTGCAAAAAACTTCTTGTCCATCGCCTCCTTAATGAATTGGGAAGCAAGCTGGAGAATGGAGGGAGAGGCAGGAAGATTTTTCAGTGAATCAACTGCGGAGTTTCACTCACATCAGAACAAGTCGAGATTAAAGGTACCCATCCAGTCTGTTTATAGGGGCACCAAGGTACCCGGTTAACCCGTTTATAGGGGCTCCAAGGTACCTAGCTAACCCGTTTATAGGGGACACCAAGGTACCCACAAAACTTGTTTATATATGTGTAGAGAGGTATCCAGTAACCCACTAGTACAGTGAATTTAGCTCCAATTTAGCACCCACTAGTACAGTGAATTTAACTCCAGGAATTTAGCATCCACAAGTACGGTTAATTTAGCTCCAATTTAGCACCCACGAGTACGATGAATTGAGCTCCAATTTAGCACTCACGAGTACGGTTAATTTAGCTCCAATTTAGCACTCACGAGTACGGTTAATTTAGCTCCAATTTAGCACTCATGAGTACGGTTAATTTAGCTCCAATTTAGCACCCACGAGTACGATGAATTGAGCTCCAATTTAGCACTCACGAGTACGGTTAATTTAGCTCCAATTTAGCACCCACGAGTACGATGAATTGAGCGCACACAGAATATATATATACACAGCGAATATATATACACTCAAATATATATCTATACATATACATATATATAGATACATACACACACACACTCTCATACACACACACACACACACACACACACACACACACACGCACATTCATATATGTACACACACACGCACATTCATATATGTACATACACACACACACATTCATATATATTTATTTACACACGCACATTCATATATACACACACACACACACACACACACACACACACACACACACACACACACACACACACACACACACACACACACACTCATATATATATATATGTACACACACGCACATTCATATATATATATATTGCTATGGTTTTGAGATTTGTACATATGACATCATTAAAGGCTAAAGGTTTGCCCCCCATAGTGAGTCCACGAGCAACACGTAGGCCCACTTAGAGTATTAGTTATGTCATAGTATGTGTGAGTATAGGCCATTTCCCCTAGTAATATCTGCGTTGTGTAAAGACATGAGTTTAGGTCCTTTCATTTTTGTGCCACCCTCCAATTCCATCTATGGGCATAATTGATCCCGCGCCCCATTTGGCTGATCCCTCAATTTGTTACGCTTTGGCTACCCGCAGCAGTTTGTTACGCTTTGGCTGCCAGCAGCATTCGCTGCCCTTTGTTCGCTCGCTAGTCAAGTAACATGAGGTAGGCCTGAGAAGAGGGAGGAGCGCGGGGTCAGAGTGGGGCGGTGTCAAAGCGGAGCGTCAGAGGCGATGACGGTAAGGGCCACCAGCCAACCAGGGTTCTAAGGGCATGGCGTGATAGGGCATGTCTGGCAAGTGCTAGAAGGTTCGCGGGGCGTACCTATAAAAGCCAGTGCACAAAGCCCTTGAGGAGGACTTGAAGGAATTGCGCTTTGTCAAAGGACTTACCGGGAGAACTTACGAGAAGAGGCCTGGAAGGACTTTTACGGCGAGCGCATTGAGAGCACTTCATTGTGTTAGCGCTTCGAGGCTATTGAACTATCTCAGTATTACGTACGTGCCGAAAGAAAGGCAGCCAGACGCGCCGGTGGCGAATATCGTTTATCCAGCCACGCGAGTGAACGCGGCAATAGCCGCCAGTGTTAACCGCGAACTGCCAGAGCCCAGACCCTACCGTTCGCCCCGTAAATAGCCCAGTGCGTCCCAACGGCACAATACGAGCTCCTGCCTGCTGCCTTCACCTACTTTGCGGTACGAGCTGGGGACCGGAGAGAGAGAGCTGCACGGAAGCCATCCCTGGACGCGCTGGTGACCATCAACCTGACCTTCATCAGCAAGCCCCGTCTGAGTGTGTCTGTGTGTGCGACGGGCCCGTTTGTCCTGGGAGTAAGTTAAGACTGTTCTTAAGGATTGCCCTGTGTCTTCTTCTTCTCATCATTGTGAATAGTGTAAATAAACCTTGTTCTTTCTTACAATTTGATCGCCTTCGTGTTTTCCATCATTGACTAAGCGTGGTACAAATTAAGGTTGCTTGAATCGAGTTCCATCTATAAACGGCACGGATCGCGTGTACGCCCCGCTCGGCGTCTCAGCACGCGTGATTCATGTGGGGCTTATCTCCTCGTTTCTGGGCAGCACGAGTAATTAGGTAATAGTGATTCTTGTCCTACAACCCTATTTCGCGCTGTCCGGAAAGGACGTCATAGGTCCCATAGGTTCATCAATTCGTCATAGGTTCATCAATCCTAACTATTTCCTAAATGACTTTAACAACTTTACATTACCCGGGGTCTTTCCCTGCCAATCCATTGGCCAACTTACACTATGGGTTCTAAAAACCAATTCCCATTGACCAAACTGTGGTGCTTCTCAATTTGGGGTCTCACTCCCCCGATTCATCTCCCGGTGCCCTTGCACAATTTCTGGCCTGCGACGTGTAGGTCTCCCAGCAGGTCTACCCACCTGCACACCTCCACCACTGCAGTTGCCACCCGAGCTTACCTAGCTCCTCACCCTAACCTATCTAACTGGGGAAGGCCCCTCCTGGCTCTGTCACCCCTTGGTGCCCTCTGGCACTGGGCTACCCGGGTCCGTCCTCCGGATCCTCGGGCCCCATCCACAACTACCGGCTCCCAGAGCCCACCTGCGGCCTCACCTGGCCGACATCCTCACAGTGGTGGAGTGCCCAAACCAACTACACACACTAACAGGCTACACGCCCAGCCATTTCCACAACACTAATGCACCCATCCAATCACCATTCTTCCACCCGCACCACAGATGCCAATATCCAACCACAATTTACCTGTACCCTCTACCTAACACTTACACTACCCGCCCCGGGTATTCGTGATGGGGGTCCACTCTTCCCCCATTCACACCTTCGCACCATCCACTCCACTCCCTATTTTCCACCATACTCACTCCACGACCATCCATTCCAAGACTCCATATATTCCACACTCCATGTCTTCCACACAACCATTTATTCCATACACCTGTTGGTGCACACCTGTGCACTCACAACTGGTGCCACCTGCACCCTCCTCCTCTTCCTGGCCCATTTGGTCAACACAACACGCAATCACCACTACTCCCTCATACACTGCTCCACACACCTGTTCAGTTGCACACCTGTGCAATCACACCTGTTCAATCCTCAAACACACGGCATCATCTCATCTAACTACTCCCCTCTGAAACTTGCGCTTCCCAGTCGTCCCTTTAAACTATTGCGCTCCCTCGTCATTATCATCCACTCTAATCTACCTGCGTCCCCACTACAGGTATCCTTGTCACTAACTAACCTTAACGTTACCTAATGTCATCTTCTAGGTCCCTACACACGATATCCTAACCCACCCGGGCTAGTTTTCACTGCCATACACCCCATAAACTAGTGCTCCTTTGCCCCCCCCCCCCCCCCTGTCTGTGAGGGAGGACAGAGCTGCCATCCCACCACATCGGGGAGGTCCCACTATCAATTTGGCACACCAAATTCCAACCAATCAAAAATTTTCCAATTACTGCCAATTCTACTCACTTTTCTAAATTTTGGATCAAAACCACTATCACTATCACTATCACCATCATCACAGTCCGCTATATCCTAGCTTCGGTGCGTCATGACATCATTAAACTCGGCTTCGCAAAGCCGAGCAATGAATTCGGGTGGTTTGGTCGCCTGCAGGTTGAATCGGTCCGGCTTTCGGTTCAAGGGAGGTGGTTTGGTTGGGCCGAGATTCCACGCACCATCTCGGCGCGGCACCTTGCGGTCCCGGACCCGATGGCTCAATCTCCCTCGGTCGGAACCCCGTCCCCACGAGGGGGCACCGTTCCGCTTCCTCCCACTCGCCCTTGAACCGGACCGGTCGCCTGGCCCGACAAGGCCCGGACTCGACCGTGCGGGGCGGGGCCAAGCCCGAATCGGCAACGACGCTTCGAAGAGAAGCGACGCAGCATCGATCCGCGCCGGGCCTCGCATCCAACAAAGCACACCGCGCCCCGAGTGCTCGCATCGGCTATCCGTCGCCCTAACCGCTAACCCGGTTACCGTCGATGCTTCACCGGCATGCTCACACGCATACGCTACCCCTTTCATCCTCACAAAACCTGGCGTTCCAACGCCGTCCGTACATTCCACCAACGCTCTCCCTGTTACACACCACACCTCTCGCGCACACTCGCTGTTCGCACACTCCCTTAACACACCTCGCGCACCGTCTTGCGCACTCTCCCTTGGTACGTACTTCGTACCACTCACCATGGGCGTGCACTCTTGCATCCACCCACTAACGCGCTCACATGGGCTCTCCCACACTCGCGCTACCACCAACCCCGGTGTGCTTCCTCGCACACGTTCCACCACCACCTTACTCTCCGTGTCACACTCACCCTCGCACGTACACTCCGTATTGCTCTCACTCCCTGTCACACTCCGTACACACCGACGTGCATTCTCGCTCGCACTCGGTTTCACTCCCACACTTTATAACACACCCACTCGCCGACGCACACTTTTTCCTCCCACGCGTGCCATTTCCACTCACACGGGACCCTTCACCAACGCCCGGATGCCTCCTCGATCCCAAGCGCGTGAAAATTCTTTTGTCGCCAAACATCCTCTTACAAAATCTCCCCGCACAATACACAGCACGTCTCACCTTCGGGGTTCTTCTTCCTCCCTGCACCAAAACCTGCAAACTCTTTATTTGGTTGGTGAGCACATATTTATGAGTTGAGCACCGACCTTGTACATATTCCATCACCTCATCCTGCCGCGAGTGGTTTTCTAAGTCCCCGGTCTCTTCAATTTCAATGCCCACTTCCACTTTTTCTTTACTCACCTCGACCTTGTACATATTCCTTGTACATACGACCTTGTACATATTCCATCACCTCATCCTGCCGCGAGTGGTTTTCTAAGTCCCCGGTCTCTTCAATTTCAATGCCCACTTCCACTTTTTCTTTACTCACCTCGACGACCGTTGGCTTTAATAAAATTCCCTCTACCTCATCGGTCGCTGGCTTTTCCAAACCCCGTGTCGCGATTTCTACCCCGGTCATTGTACCCGCGCTTTCCTCCGCTTCGCTCAACCAGCGCTTCTCGACCCGCGTTACCTCCTCGTGCACCCCTGGGACCCTTTCGCCCAACTTGCGGTCCCTGTCCTCCATCATTTTTTTATTATCCCTTTTTGCCTCTGCTATCCGTTTTTCCACTTCACACCTGGATTCCTCCCTCAATTTTTCCAGATCACACCCGGATTCGTCTGACATGGCGTCCCTCTTCCAATTATACATTGACTCTTCCATAGAGGCCCTCATTTGTGCCATAAATTGCTCCATGAGGGCCTGCATTTGGGCCATCCCTCCCACTTGTGCAGCGGGTGCGGCCGCCGTAGCCATGTGCGAGGTGCCATTTTGCGCGCCTGAAGCCTCGTGCGCGAGGACGCCATTTTGTGCGTCTGATACCCCCTCAACCGCCTCCTCATTGCTCCCCTCCATTTGATCCTGGGTTACTCCTAACCCCTCTCCTAGTTCACCCACCGGCATCCGATCGCCTTGATTGTCCATGGCGCAATCTCAAAATAAGGGTTTTATAAAACGACAAAATTTTGGCAGCTCGTAATTTTGACCAAATTTTTTCTAGACGTTCTTAAAAATTTGGTTCGGGCCTCGTATCCCACTCCTAGACACCAATTGTTACGGGTCGCGGACACGATTGTTACTTTGGACCGAGCGGATGGTCAACCGCGACCGTTACAGGATCCCCGATTAGCCCGACTCCCCCAACGTTGACCAATCGCGCCACAGGTATTCAATCGGGAAACCTCTAAAGCGACCGAATGTAAAGAGGAAGAGAGAAGAAGACAGAGTACGGAGGAATAACAGGATTTATTATACACACAAGCAAAAAGAAGGAGCGATCAAAGTTATTTACAAGCAATGGATGGAAGAAGCAGTCACACAGTGAATCGTTAGCTTATACTATTCAATTTACTTAACCCCAGGACAACGATTAAGACAGACGACGTTCACACTTACACGGGGGAAATTGCAGGCAGGAATGGCGGAGGTGGGTTGCTGGAGAGGGAGGCAGGGTCAGGTCCCTGCAACTGGCAGGGCTGGAGGTAGCAGCTCCTTTTTGGCGGGAAAACCCTCGGTCGCGTCGACGCTGCTGATGCTGTGGACGTCACGCGCTGGCTCGGTCACACCTGCTCCTCTCCTTCTGGTGGAGCCGTCTCCCTCCTCTCAGCGCGTCTCTCCAAAGCTTGTTTCATCTCCAAGTACCTCTCCTTTTTGGTTTGGAGCGTCTCTCATCTCTCATCTCACAGCTCACAGCCCAGCTCACAGCTCATCTCTCCTCTCATCTCATCTCTCATCTCCGAAGCAGTCCCTTCCAGTCGCTTTTATTACTCGGGTCGGAATCAAGCCGCCGGCTGCGAGGGCACGCCTACCGGGTCGCTCACCGTGGTGCTGGTTGGCTGTTAGGGCTGTCCGATTCCCCCTTTGATCATGACGACGTGCCACGCCTGTGAGTTGGCGGCTCCTACCCCCCTCTTCTCCGAGATTAGCACATGGGCAATGGCGGCTTGCGGGATTGAACACCACACGCACCACTTTTGAAAGGAACTTTGGAGAGCGGAGATGATTGGGGAAATTGAAAGGGGCCTACGCTTATTTCGTTTGATACAATGCAGAGTCAATCTAGTGGGAAACACATATTTAGCCTACATAGAATAAGGAAATAAGCTATTTAAAAAGATATATCGTGGCCTGTGTGTAAGTTTCAT
Organism: Myxine glutinosa; assembly: GCF_964187855.1. Taxonomy (NCBI): domain Eukaryota; kingdom Metazoa; phylum Chordata; class Myxini; order Myxiniformes; family Myxinidae; genus Myxine; species Myxine glutinosa. Next base: position 43,168 of record NW_027618588.1, on the reverse strand, counting down.
GGAATTAACTAGGGGGACGTCCTTCGACCTTATTTACTCTACGAGGGTCAGTTAAAACACAGCAAACCAGTTCTCACATTCTTTACACTTTCCAAATCCGTTACAATATATTGTAACGATTTTGAGAAGTATGTAACGAATTTGAGAAGTGTAACGGTTTTTGAGAAGTGTAACAATTTTGGAGGAAGTGTAACGAATGTGAAAACGTTACAATGTGAACGTTACAATGTGAACGTTACAAAAGGTACGGTAACACCCTGTTAATGTAAATAATGGTCGCAGTCAGCGTCCTAGTTAATTGCATGAAATGTACACGCAGGTCACGATATATCTTTTAAATAGTGTATTTCCTTATTCCATGTAGGCTAAGTATGTGTTTTCCCACTAGATTGACTTTGCATTGTATCAAACAAAATAAGCGTAGGCCCTTCCAATTTCCCCAAAACCTCCCTTCCAATTGCCTGCCGCATTTTGGCCGGTTTTCTTCAAACCACCATTGGCCACGAGGTAAGGTTGGGGAAGAAAGGCGTGTCTCCACCTCGTCATAAGAGGGAAGGAGTGAGCCAGCCCTAACAGCCAATCAACACCGCGGTGAGTGACCCGGTAGGCGTGCCCTCGGAGTCGGCGGCTTGATTTCGCTCGAGGTGATAAAAGCGACTGCAAGGGACTGCTTTACGAGATGAGCTGGAGATGACCCTGGGAGAGGAGCAAAGAGGCTGCACCAAAGAGAGGCGGTGAGATGCGAAACGCTCCAAGCCAAAGAGGAGAGGTACTCGGCAAGGAGACCAGCTTTGGAGAGACGCGCTGAAAGGAGGGAGACGGCTCCACCCCAAGAGAGGAGCAGGTGTGCCGAACCAGCGCGTGCCGTCGACCACAGCGGATACACGATGGAGGGTTTCCCGCCAAAACCGCGAGGAATTGCGAACGGCGGCCTCCCGACCTTGCCTGCCTCTCAAGCGATCCATCTCAAGCCCTACCTGCCTGCATTATCCCCGGTGTAAGTGTGAACGTCCTGTCCTGCTCGTTTGTCTTGGGGCTAAGTAAAAATGAATAGTGTAAGTTAAGGATTCGCTGTGTTACTGCTTCTTCCATCCATTGCTTGTGTGTGTATAATAAAATCTGTTCTTCCGCCGTATTATTATTCTTCTTCTTCTTTTTCATTCTCTTTCGGTCGCTTTAGAGATTTCCCGATTGAATGTCTGTGGGGCGATCTGGTCAACGTCGGGTGGAATCGGGTTTTAATCGGGGAGTAACTGTTCGGACGCGGTTAAATACACCACCGCTCGGTCAATATAACATCTAAAACCCGCGTCTGTAACAATTGGTAGTCAGGAGTGGGGATTTGGAACCCTGGACCAAATTTTGGACACCAAATTGTACAAATTGTCTGTAACATTTGGTGTCGAGGAGTTGGATTCGGACCTGGGACTAAATTTGTTAGGCCCAAATTTTGGAACACCAATTGTACTATTAGAGTAGCAATTGGTGTCGAGGAGGGAGATCGGACCCGAAATCGGACCCGAAGCGCGCTTAACGCGCTCAAAATTACAAGCTGCCGAAATTTATTTTGTTTTATAAAGCAAAACCCGAATTTTGAGATCGCGCCATGGACAATCAAGGCGATCGGATGTCGGTGGGAGAGATAGACAGGGTGGAATCGACCCAGGACCTCGGGGAAATGTATGTGGAGGAAAGGGAGAAGAAAAATGGCAATGTGGTTGCGGAGGTTTCAGACGCACAAAATGGCGCTCTCGCGCACATGGTTATTGCGGCACCAAAGTTAGCCGCGCTCGTGGTCGCGGCAGCCAAGCCAGAGATGCCAGGGTACATGCGAGCCTTCATGGCCCAATTCATGGTGGAAATGCAGAGAGAAAACGACATTATGGAACGAATAGAAAACAGAATGAGGGCCGATAGGGAGGAAAGGGAGCAGAGGGACAGAGACCGCAAGTTGGGCGAAAGGGTCCCAGGGGTGCACAAGGAAGTAACGCGGGTCGAAAAGCGCTGGTTGAGCGAAGCGGAGGAAAGCACGGGTACAATGACGGGGGTAGAAATCGCGACACGGGGTTTAGAAAAGCCGGCGACCGCTGAGGTAGAGGAGGGTGTTTTATTAAAGCCAACGGTCGTCGAGGTTAATAAAGAAAAAGCAGTAGCGGGAATAATTAAAATTGAAGAGATGACGGAGGTAGCCCGGGAATTGCAGGGAGAAATGGATTATGTACAAAGTCCCTGCTCACATCACGATGCTGTGCTTAACCCGAATGGAAGTTTGCAGGTTCGCGTGGAGAAAAGGATCCCCCAGGTGAGTCGTGCTGTTGTGTATTGTGCGGGGAGATTTTGTAAGAGGATGTTTGGCGACAAAACAATTGTCTCGCGATTGGGATCGATATGGCACCCGGGCGTTGGTGAAGGGTCCCGTGTGAGTGGAAATGGCACGCGTGGGAGAAAAAAGTGTGCGTCGGCGAGTGGGTGTGTTATAAAGTGTGGGAGTGAAACCGAGTGCGAGCGAGAATGCACGTCAGGGTGTACGGAGAGTGACACGAATGGTGAGTTGGTGATGGCGCAGGTGCGAGAGGGCACATCGGAGCGCGAGTGTGAAACCGAGTGCGAGCGAGAATGCACGTCGGGGTGTACGGAGAGTGACACGAATAGTGAGTTGGTGATGGCGCAGGTGCGAGAGGGCACATCGGAGCGCGAGTGTGAAACCGAGTGCGAGCGAGAATGCACGTCGGGGTGTACGGAGTGTGACACGAATAGTGAGTTGGTGATGGCGCAGGTGCGAGAGGGCACATGGGAGCGCGAGTGTGAAACCGAGTGCGAGCGAGAATGCACGTCGGGGTGTACGGAGAGTGACACGAATGGTGAGTTGGTGATGGCGCAGGTGCGAGAGGGCACATCGGAGCGCGAGTGTGAAACCGAGTGCGAGCGAGAATGCACGTCGGGGTGTACGGAGTGTGACACGAATAGTGAGTTGGTGGTGGCGCAGGTGCGAGAGGGCACATCGGAGCGCGAGTGTGAAACCGAGTGCGAGCGAGAATGCACGTCGGGGTGTACGGAGTGTGACACGAATAGTGAGTTGGTGGTGGCGCAGGTGCGAGAGGGCACATCGGAGCGCGAGTGTGAAACCGAGTGCGAGCGAGAATGCACGTCGGGGTGTACGAAGTGTGACACAGAGAGTAAGGTGGTGGTGGAACGTGTGCGAGAAAGCACACCTGAATTGGTCATGGCGCGGGTGTGGGAGAGCCCATGTGAGCGCGTTAGTGGGTGGATGCAAGAGTGCACGTCCATGGTGAGTGTTACGGAGGACGTAACGGAGGAGAGGTGTGGACCAAAGTGTGCGCGAGAGGTGTGGTGTGTAACAGGGAGAGCGTTGGTGGAATGTACGGATGGCGTTGGAACGCCAGGTTTTGTGAGGGTGAAAGGGGTAGCGTATGCTTGTAAGCATGCAAGTAAAGCATCGATGGTAACCAGGTTAGCGGTTAGGGCGACGGATAGCCGATGCGAGCGCTCGGTGCGAGGGGGGGGTGCTTTGTTGGGTGCGAGGCCCGGCGCGGGTCGATGCTGCGTCGCTTCTCTTCGAAGCGTCGTTGCCGATTCGGGCTTGGCCCCGCCCCGCACGGTCGAGTCCGGGCTTTGCCGGGCGAGGCGACCGGTCCGGTTCAAGGGCGAGTGGGAGGAGGCGGAACGGTGCCCCCTCGTGGGGACGGGGTTCCGACCGGGGGAGATTGAGCCATCGGGCCCGGGACTGCAAGGTGCCGCGCCGAGATGGTGCGTGGAGCCTCGGTCCCACCAAACCACCTCCCTTGAACCGAAAGCCGGACGGATTCAACCTGCAGGCAACCAAACCACCCGAATTCATTGCTCGGCTTTACGAAGCCGAGTTTAATGATGTCATGACGCACCGAGGCTAGGATATAGCGGACTGTGATGATGGTAGTGATTTGAAACGAAATTTAGAAAAGTGAATAGAATTGGCAGTAAATGGAAAATTTTTGAATTGGTTGGAATCTGGACGAACAAAATTGATAGTGAAAGACCCCCGATGTGGTGGGATGGCAAATCCACCATCCCTCACAGACGTGGGGCAAAGGAGCAATAGCTTATGGGGTGTATGGCAGTGAAAACTAGCCCGGGTGGGTTAGGTTATATTGATAGGGCCCTAGAAGATGACATTAGGTGACGTTAAGGTTAGTTAGTGACTGATACCTGTAGTGGGGACGCAGGTAGATTAGTATGGATGATAATGACGTGGGAGCGCAATAGTTTAAAGGGACGACTGGGAAGCGCAAGTTTCAGAGGGGAGTAGTTAGCTGAGATGATGCCGTGTGTGTGAGGATTGAACAGGTGAGAATGGAACAGGTGTGATTGCACAGGTGTGCAACTGAACAGGTGAATGGAGCAGTGTATGAGGGAGTAGTGGTGATTGCGTGTTGTGCTGACCAAATGGTCCAGGAAGAAAGGAGGGTGCAGGTGGCACCAGGTATGATTGCACAGGTGTGCAACGACAGGTGAATGGAGGACAGGTGTGTGGAATAAATGGTTGTATGGAATAAATGGTATGGAGTAGTGGAATGGATGGTCGTGAAGTGAGAATGGTGGAAATTGTGGAGTGGAGTGGATGGTGCGAAGGTGTGAATGGGGGAAGAGTGGACCCCCATCACGGATACCCGGGGCGGGTAGTGTAAGTGTTAGGTAGAGGGTACAGGTAAATTGTGGTTGGATATTGGCATCTGTGGTGCGGGTGACAGAATGGTATGTGGATGGGTGCGTTGGTATTGTGGAAATGGCTGGGCGTGTAGCCTGTTAGTGTGAGTAGTTGGTTTGGGCACCCCACCACTGTGAGGATGTCGGCCAGGTGAGGCCGCAGGTGGGCTCTGGGAGCCGGTAGTAGTTGTTGTGGATGGGGCCCGAGGATCCGGAGGACGGACCCGGGTAGCCCAGTGCCAGAGGGCACCATGGGGTGACAGAGCCAGGAGAGGGGCTGTCCCCAGGTAGTTAGGTTAGGGTGAGGAGCTAGGTAAGGTCGGGTGGCAACTACAGTGGTGGAGGTGTGCAGGTGGGTAGACCTGTTGGGAGAGGTACACGTCGCAGCCCAGAAATTGTGCTAGAGCACCGGGAGATGAATCGGGGGAGTGAGACCCCAAATTGAGAAGCACCACAGTTTGGCCAATGGGAATTGGTTATTAGAACCCATAGTGTAAGTTGGCCAATGGATTGGCAGGGAAAGACCCCGGGTAGTGTAAAGTGTGTTAAAGTCATTTAGAGGATAGTTAGGATGAAGGATCTCCTCGCACCATCTGCATCCACTCACCTGAGGTGACAGGTACTCCACACCATGCCATGTTTTGATTATTTTTTATGATGCAAATGTTTGGATTGTGAGACGCATCATGACGTGGGTGTGACATTGTGCGTAATTCCATCTCTCCCTCCTTATGAGGATTGATGATGAATTGGTGATGGCAAATTTTGAAGTAAAGGGATTGTGGAGACGAATTTGGTATAGGGGAAATATGGGGAAGACGTGACAGTAGTGACGAATTTGTAAATGGGTAGATTTTTTGTACATATGGGGTAAGGGTAGGGTAGGTGGCAGGGGGGTGACGTACGGTAGGGACGAGCTTTCTCACTTCGCCCTCCGTACGCATTCCACCTTGCATTGCCTTATTGACGTGCACCCTTGTGACCTTACCCCTCGCTCAATTGTCTTTCTTTTGTCTCCCACATGACCTGTGCGCCATTGGGTGCCGATGGGAGCGTGCGTGAGGTGGCCATTGTGCGCCCGAGATTCCCAGAACCAGCATGCATTGCGTTGATGTACCACTGTATGGACCGCTGTTCTGCGGCCAAGTACCACTTGATGGACCCCAGGTTCTGGGGCAGGGCACCTCTGTTGGAGACCGGCCATAGTGGCCAGGGAATCTTGCTTGCGGACCTCGGTAAGGTGGCACCTATGCCAAACAGGTGGACCACCCTTAGTTGGCCCCTGAGGCCCTAAATAAAAATGGACACAAGTTGTGCTTTTTATTATTTCCAACTAGGCCGCATGAAGCCAGAAGACGTCGGGAAGAACATCGGCCCAGCAGAGAAAGAGAAGACCACCACCAGTTGTTTTGTTGTGTTTATTATGAGCCATGGTGACTGCGCACTGGATGGTGCTTTTGGGTGCTTTGTGGTGCTTTGTGGTGTTTGGTGCTTTTGGGTGCTTTGGTGGTATTGGTGGTATTGGTACTGGTGCATCGATGCAATGCGTGCTGTCTCCTCCCTCCCAACAGGAATTTCTTTCTCTTGTTCCCTAAAAAGAAAAAAAAGAAAAAAAAACGCAGGTCCTGGGTTGCGTCGTAAATAAGAAATCACGTCATTGTAAATAATGCTCCCCATCGTAAATGTATAGGTTGAGAATAATTCCGTAATTCGGTTAGCTGTGGGCTTGAGTCTGTTAGACAGGATGCAATGCAATAGGGGGACATACTTATTTGTGTTTTAAAATTGTCACACTCAGGGTCAGGTTAATTGTAGAGGGAATTACACCTACGTGTCACACTAAGTTAAAGTTTAATAGGCCCGAGGACGGACCTGAAGAAAGGGGGGTGCAGTGTAACGATTTTGAGAAGTGTGTAACGAATTTGAGAAGTGTAACGGTTTTTGAGAAGTGTAACAATTTTGGAGGAAGTGTAACGAATGTGAAAACGTTACAATGTGAACGTTACAATGTGAACGTTACAAAAGGTACGGTAACACCCTGTTAATGTAAATAATGGTCGCAGTCAGCGTCCTAGTTAATTGCATGAAATGTACACGCAGGTCACGATATATCTTTTAAATAGTGTATTTCCTTATTCCATGTAGGCTAAGTATGTGTTTTCCCACTAGATTGACTTTGCATTGTATCAAACAAAATAAGCGTAGGCCCTTCCAATTTCCCCAAAACCTCCCTTCCAATTGCCTGCCGCATTTTGGCCGGTTTTCTTCAAACCACCATTGGCCACGAGGTAAGGTTGGGGAAGAAAGGCGTGTCTCCACCTCGTCATAAGAGGGAAGGAGTGAGCCAGCCCTAACAGCCAATCAACACCGCGGTGAGTGACCCGGTAGGCGTGCCCTCGGAGTCGGCGGCTTGATTTCGCTCGAGGTGATAAAAGCGACTGCAAGGGACTGCTTTACGAGATGAGCTGGAGATGACCCTGGGAGAGGAGCAAAGAGGCTGCACCAAAGAGAGGCGGTGAGATGCGAAACGCTCCAAGCCAAAGAGGAGAGGTACTCGGCAAGGAGACCAGCTTTGGAGAGACGCGCTGAAAGGAGGGAGACGGCTCCACCCCAAGAGAGGAGCAGGTGTGCCGAACCAGCGCGTGCCGTCGACCACAGCGGATACACGACGGAGGGTTTCCCGCCAAAACCGTGAGGAATTGCGAACGGCGGCCTCCCGACCTTGCCTGCCTCTCAAGCGATCCATCTCAAGCCCTACCTGCCTGCATTATCCCCGGTGTAAGTGTGAACGTCCTGTCCTGCTCGTTTGTCTTGGGGCTAAGTAAAAATGAATAGTGTAAGTTAAGGATTCGCTGTGTTACTGCTTCTTCCATCCATTGCTTGTGTGTGTATAATAAAATCTGTTCTTCCGCCGTATTATTCTTCTTCTTCTTCTTTTTCATTCTCTTTCGGTCGCTTTAGAGATTTCCCGATTGAATGTCTGTGGGGCAATCTGGTCAACGTCGGGTGGAATCGGGTTTTAATCGGGGAGTAACTGTTCGGACGCGGTTAAATACACCACCGCTCGGTCAATATAACATCTAAAACCCGCGTCTGTAACAATATATATATATATATATATATACACACACACATGCGCACACACACACACACATTAATATATACACACACACATTCATATATATACGCACATTCATATACACACATTCATATACACACACACACATTCATATACACACACACATTCATATACACACACGCACATTCATATACACACGCACATTCATATACACACACATATGCACATTCATATACACACGCACATTCATATACACACACACACGCACATTCATATACACACACATTCATATGCACTCACGTACATTCATATACACACACATATACACACACACATTCATATACACACACACACCATTATATATATATATATATGTTAAAAGATGGAGGTAAAGGTGGCACCTCGTTGTCCGACGGATATTTCTGGCAGGCAATGATGCAAAGTTCCTCGGTCGCCTTCTTCATCTCCTGCGGCATCGAGGTCTTTGCCATGGGTCGTGGTGAGGGGGTGGAAAGAAGGTGTGGTGTACAGTAGTGAGCAACAACACATTTACTCTCCGTCTCTCGGTACAGTACATTTAGGCCTACTCCGTACTCTAGCTATTTGTGCTCTGCAGGTGCGTAAGACAAGAAGATTCGAGGTAAGAATCCCTGTTCTCTCCTCACCGGGGGCCGGACCAAGGCGAAATCCTCAGGTATATCGACATCGTCGTTTCTCTGCTCGTCACGTGCTTCCGCCATCACTGGTTAATGACAATGTTATTCCTTGCCTTGCCAACGCTGTTACTGTAGTGTTAATAATTAACATGGACACGGCCAAGTGCACTCTCCATAAGCATACATTTGTCATTCAATTTTTCATGAGGAAAGGCCGGAGGGTCGATTTTTAAATAAACCTCAGAGCTTCTTACACCCACAGGAAAATAAACTAACATTTCGGGGCGGCTTTTGCACCGCTCCTTTCCTGTCCCATCTCAAGGCGCTGCATGACGTCATCGCCGGGCGACGAAGGCTGCTTGGCCAAAGACGCGAAAAAAATAGAGTAGCCTTTTTCACTCCGTTTGTTTGTTTGTCCGGGCGATATCTCAGCCATCCTTGGAGGTATATGTACGGCGTAGCCCGTGGGGAAATGCCGTCTATAACAGTGTTTGTCTGTCCATATGTCCCCACAAACGTCCACCAATCAGAGTTGAGGATCTGATCACATGACAGAGGGGCAAGTTTCGTAACCATTACAGTTGCATATTTTACCATAGTACAGCGGATAACAACAATTGTGCATTTTATGAGAAAAGCATGAAATTTCTAACAGTGCATACCATAAGGTTTATTTTCAGATGTGGAGGGAAGTCAGATTTGATCTCCGAGGACCGTGAGAGGTCAAATCCAAAATGGCCGCAAGTCCACCGAGTCTAATGTTCAAACGTGCTTAATTTTGGAACCAAATAGTGTAGAAAAACATTATAGGTGTCATTTCCAACTAAATTGGGGATGCTCCTGATGAGCTGTGGGTTGCCTTTGGTGTCGGGTCAAGCTTTCGGTACATAGCTGTTCACGAAATGGTTGCCACATTGAATCCAACACAGTGTCTGACTCTCCCAATCTTTCACGCTTTCACCGGGTGTGATACTGTATCTGCATTCGCTGGCAGAGGAAAGAAGACTGCCTGGGAAACTTGGAAGTCTTTATTAGAGGTGAATGATGCTTTCAATGAACTCCTAGGCATGTTAAGTGAGGTCAGTGAAGGCTCAATGTTACTGCTGGAGCGATTTGTGGTGCTGATATACGACCGAACCAGTGAGAGCACGGAAGTGAATGATGCCAGGAAGCAGCTCTTCACCCAGAAGTGTAGAACTCTAGAGAACATTCCTCCAACCCAGGCAGCACTCAAGCAGCACATCAAGCACACTTGCTACCAGGCCAACTGTTGGAACCAGGCATTGGTCATGGATCCAGAGATGCCAGACCCATTTGACTAGGGCTGGACAAAGGAGACAACTGGGTGGCAGCCTCTTTGGACCACTCACCCTGAAGCATCAAAATCGTGCCAAAATCGATCCACTGTGGCTGCAAGAAAGGGTGCACTGGACGCTGCAAGTGTGCCAAAGCTGCACTCAAGTGCACTGCACTGTGCTTCTGTTCTGGAGACTGTTAGATTTTGATCATTACCAATTTTCATCATTGCACTTGATTTAATGTAAGCTTTTGTGAACATACTTGGTTAACGAGTTATTTTTTCAGAGGTTATTGCATCATTCCTTGCAGTGTAAACACTTTTTTTCATCATTTCTGATCTTTGGGTGTTCTGTACCTATCCCTCCCTGTACCTGAAAAAAATAAAGTTTTAAAAGTTCAAATGAACTTTTTCCAATAGCAGTTCCAACTGCAGTATCATAAAAATAGATATTTAACGTAATTTGACCTTGACCTAAATGCATGTCCTTGAGTTCTGGCGATCTCAAAAGTATCACCAAATGAATGGGCATCCCCAATTTAGTTGGAAATGACACCTCTAATGTTTTTCTACACTGTTTGGTTCCAAAATTAAGCGCGTTCGAACATTAGACCCGGTGGACTGGCGGCCATTTTGGATTTGACCTCTCACGGTCCTCAGAGGTCAAATCTGACTTCCCTTCACATCTGAAAATAAACCTTATGGTATATACTAACTATGCTAGAAATTTCATGCTTCTCTCAAAAAATGCACAATTTGTTAAATTATGAGAGCTTATCCACTGTACTACTAAAATGAATTATAATAACCTTCTATGGAACGTTTTGGGATCCCAGCGGGTGTCGTAAGTATCTTAATACAATTGTGATTTAACATTATATATTTTATATTAATACCATAGTATTAATTTGTGATTGGAATGATGAATAATGCATTGATGCTGTTTGGAATGAAAATATAGAGATGTTGTGGCGGACACAAAAGCCCACTGGCGTGGTGACATCATTCCACGCACCAAGTGGGCGGTGGCCACGCCCGAGGGGTAGGCGTGGCCTCATGATATACACCGGGCGACCAGCCCGGAACATTTCAGTGTTACAGTGTAGTCTTACAATAAAGACGTTTATATGTTACCGCTTGTCCGCTTCCTCCTTGCTCACAAGCAGCGCGCGTAACGCCGCGCTTTACTGGTGACCCTCGACGTTGGATCTGCCGGAGCGATCCTTCCACACGCGACGCCATCGCCATGGCCGACTTCGTCAAACTTCCGGAATTTTGGGAGGCTCAGGCCGAAGTCTGGTTCGTCCAGGCCGAAGCCCAATTTCAGCTTCGGCACCTCACCGGCGATGACACGCGCTATTGCCACGTCGTCGCCTCCCTCGGGCCCGGCACGGCCGCTCGAGTTGTGTCCGTCCTTCGCCACCCACCGAAAGGCCACAAGTGCGAGGCACTCAAGCGGCTACTCCTAGCCACGTTCAGCCTCACGGACGACGCACGGGCCGACCGCCTCCTGGATCTCCCCGAGCTCGGTGAGACGCGCCCGTCGGTCCGAATGGACCATATGCTGTCACTGTTGGGCGATGAAGCCCCCGGTTCGCTATTCCGGGCGCTTTTCCGTCGCCAACTTCCAGCGCAGGTTCGCCTCGCGTTGGCCGGGACCGGGCTAACGGAACCCCGAGCATTGGCGGCCGAGGCGGACAAGTACTTCGCCGTTTCGGACACGCGGGCGAGCGTCGGCGTGGCCGTCATGGCATTCGACGCTGATGTTCAGCAGCGCGCTGATGTTCAGCAGCGCGCTGATGTTCAGCAGCACGCTGATGTTCAGCAGCATGCTGATACGCACCTCGTGAACGCCGCCACGCCCCGCCCACCGCCGCGGCGAAAACCGCCACCGCGGGGAAACCCGTCGACTCCACCGGCCTGGCGGAGCCAGCCGCGCTCCTCCAGCTCCACCACCTGGTGCTGGTGCCACGCCAAGTTCGGCCACGAAGCTCGGCGGTGTCATCCGCCGTGCTCCTTCAACGGGTCGGGTAACGCCCGGGCCGGCGCTCAATTGTGGCGATGAGCGCCGGCCGTTCGAGCAGCCTGCTGTTCATAACGGACACCTTCTCCGGGCGCCGTTACCTGTGCGACACGGGAGCACAGGTGAGTGTCATTCCCGCCGGCACGTCAGACAAGCACGCCGCGGGTGGGGGCCCCGCGCTGCTTGCCGCGAACGGGACGCCCATCCGTACGTACGGAAAACGCTGCCTCTCTCTGCGGTTTGGAGGGCAGGTTTTCCGATGGACGTTCGTCACCGCCGACGTGCCCATGGCACTGCTTGGCGCGGACTTCCTGTGCGCTAATGGGCTCCTGGTCGACGTCAAGCGCAGACGGCTTGTCCAGGCCGAGACGTTCAGCTCGCTCGCATGTGCGTTGCCCAGCTCAACGAGCGGCTTGCCAAGCGGCTTGCCGAACGATTCGGTTCCGGCCACGTTGGTCTGTACGCTTCCGGCAGCGGACGCATTCACCCGCCTCCTCGCCGGCTTCCCGGCCCTAACGCGGCCCACCTTCTCGGCGGGGGCCGTCAAGCACGGGGTGGCCCATCACATCCCCACCGTCGGGCCACCGGTCTACGCCCGGGCACGCCGCCTCGAGCCGACGAAGCTGGCGGTGGCAAAAGCGGAGTTCGCTACCCTGGAGCGACTCGGCATCGTTCGGCGCTCAGAGAGCGCTTGGGCGTCGCCGCTGCACATCGTGCCGAAGCCCGGCGGGGGATGGCGACCGTGCGGGGACTATCGCCGTCTCAATGACGCCACGACTCCCGACCGCTACCCCGTCCCCCACATTCAGGACTTTTCCGCCCGTTTGGCGGGCAGGTCCTTCTTCTCGAAGGTGGACCTCATACGCGGCAACCATCAGGTCCCCGTCAGGCCGGAGGACGTCCCGAAGACGGCGGTCATCACGCCATTCGGACTCTTCGAGTTCCTGCGCATGCCCTTCGGTCTGAAGAATGCGGCTCAGGCGTTCCAGCGACTGATGGACAGCGTCCTGCGCGACTTGGATTTTGTCTACGTCTACCTGGACGATATCCTCGTCGCCAGCGCGTCCCGCGAAGAGCACCTACGCCACCTCCGCACGCTCTTCGAACGCCTGGGCCAGCATGGCCTGATTGTGAACCCCGCAAAGTGCCGGTTCGGCGCCGCCACAATCGATTTTCTGGGGCACCGTGTCACCAGGCACGGAGCCGTCCCCCTGCCGGCCAAGGTGGAGGCGGTGAAGGGGTTTCCGCGCCCCCGCACGATCAGAGGGCTGCAGGAGTTCCTGGGCATGGTGAACTTTTACCATCGGTTCCTGCCCCGTATCGCCCAGCTCCTGCGCCCCCTGCACGAAGCTCTCTGAGGTAAGCCGGGCAAAGGCGACGTTACCTGGACCGAGCAGATGGACACGGCGTTCACGGGCGCGAAGCTCGCCTTGGCTAACGCCACCATGCTCGCGCACCCGGCGCCCGATGCACCGATCGCCCTCACCACCGATGCCTCGGACTACGCGGTGGGCGCGGTGCACGAGCAATGGGTGCGTGGAGCTTGGCAACCGCTGGCGTTCTTTAGCCGGCAGCTTCGCCCGCCCGAACGCCGTTACAGTACCTTCGACCGCGAGTTGCTCGGACTTCACTTGGCGGTCAGGCACTTCCGCCATCTGCTCGAGGGCCGGGCGTTCACTGCCTTCGTCGACCACAAGCCGCTGATCTTCGCGATGGGCAAGGTCACCGAGCCGTGGTCGGCCCGGCAGCAGCGTCACCTCTCGGCCGTGTCCGAGTACACGACGGACATCCAGCACGTCGCGGGGAAGGACAACCCGGTGGCGGATTGCCTTTCCCGGGCCGTCGCCCACGCAGTCCACCTCGGCATCGACTATGCCCGGATGGCAGCGGACCAGGCCGCTGACCCCGACGTCCAGGCCTTGCGGACCGCCGTCACGGGCCTACGCGTCACCGAGGTGCCGTTCGACGGCGCGGGCACGGCCCTCTTGTGCGACGTCTCCCTCGGGCGTCCTCGCCCCATTGTGCCCGCGGGCTGGCAGCGCCAGGTGTTTGACGCCATCCACGGCCTGTCCCACCCGGGCGCGAGGGCCTCCCAAAGGCTGATCGCCGACAAGTTCGTCTGGCATGGCCTCCGGAAGGCCGTCCGCGGCTGGGCCAGGACGTGCCTCGCGTGCCAGCGCGCCAAGGTGCACCGGCACACCCAGGCCCCGTTGGCCCCGTTCACGGTGCCGGAACGCCGGTTTGACCACGTCCACGTGGACCTGGTGGGACCTCTGCCCCCCTCGCGGGGTTTCACCTATGTCCTCACCATGGTGGACCGCACCACCCGGTGGCCGGAGGCCGTGCCCTTGGCGTCGACAACGGCGGCCGATGTCGCGCAGGCTTTCATCGCCACCTGGGTCGCCCGGTTCGGCGCCCCCTCAGACATCTCATCCGACCGCGGCCCCCAGTTCACCTCAGAGCTCTGGGGGGCGGTTGCGCAGGGGCTCGGGGTCCGGCTGCACCGAACCACGGCCTACCACCCCCAGGCTAATGGCCTGTGTGAGCGATTTCACCGCTCATTGAAGGCCGCGCTCCGGGCCACCCTCCGCGACGGCGGCTGGGTCGACAGGCTCCCCTGGGTCCTGCTGGGCCTCCGGACGGCGCCCAAGGAGGACCTGCGCGCATCCGCGGCGGAGTTGGTCTTCGGGCAACCGCTGCGGGTGCCGGGCGAGTTCCTCCCCGACTCCACGGCACCATGGTCCGCGGCACAGCAGCGCTCCGCTCTGCAAGAGACCGCCCGGAGGTTCGCCCCGGTGCCAACGGCATGCCACGGGCACCCACCGACGCACGTCGCCCCGGAGCTTCGCACGGCGGAGTACGTCTTCGTCCGCCACGATGCCCATCGGACACCACTGCGGCCCCCGTACGACGGGCCTTTCCGCGTGCTGGAGACCGGGGCGAAGCACTTCACCCTGGACATCGGCGGTACTCCTGACCGTGTTTCGGTAGACCGCCTCAAGCCGGCCCACCTCGATGTGGACCATCCACCGCCAGTGGCCCGACCCCCACGTCGGGGCCGCCCTCCTGCGGGCGGACCCCCGGCACCGCCCAGCCCCGCCGCCACGCCGCCCCCCGGTCCTGCACCCATCCCAGGGGCAGCCAGGGGCATCCCACCTGGCATCCCTGCACCCCGGACGCCGCCTATCGCCAGGGGGCGCTTCGGCCGGGTCATTCGTCTGCCCCGCAAACTGGCCCTCCAGGTGCGCGGGAATTCTGGGGGGGCGCGTGTGGCGGACACAAAAGCCCACTGGCGTGGTGACATCATTCCACGCACCAAGTGGGCGGTGGCCACGCCCGAGGGGTAGGCGTGGCCTCATGATATACACCGGGCGACCAGCCCGGAACATTTCAGTGTTACAGTGTAGTCTTACAATAAAGACGTTTATATGTTACCGCTTGTCCGCTTCCTCCTTGCTCACAAGCAGCGCGCGTAACGCCGCGCTTTAATGTTGAGTTTAAAGCAGAATGAGGAAATGATGTAAGGGTTTCCATCCACATCATTCACGGATTCCCCATTTCCAGTTTCGCCACTGACTGGATATAGCAACATTCAGACGGTACGTTTTTTGTCCAAGTCCTTCACAAACCTGCTGTCAATGCCTGAAGTCAAATTTTTAAAAACATACATTAATTACTAACTGGTCATACTATCCCAATGCCCTTCCAGGTCATACTATCCTCTTCAACTAAAGTGTCAAACAAGCCCGGCTACGCCATTGTTAGACTTTTGGTCTTGTTACCCTGCGCTCGCGAAGCGAAAAGCAGGGTCAGTGCGGCACGGGTCCTCAGTTGAGGTCCTCAGCATCATCCAGTTTCGGCCCTTCAACCTCGATACGGTCAGCTAAGTTGGGCCAGCAGGGGCACATACACATCCACATGCAGCAACTACACCTGGATGCGTACAAACCCCCACCCCCAGCCAGTGCGAACGCAGACTACAACAACAACACCTCCGCATCCAGAATCCACAGCACCAAACAAACATGGTGGAACACTCAAACACCCACCTTTATACCCTTCACCACTCACCAACAAAACACACCAGATCATTCATACACACACATACACACACACAACACCAACCAACCAACCACCTGCCTTTACAACATACACCACTCAACATACAAAAAACACACTCATGCAAAAATTTATTCATGCAAAAACACACACCCTCACCCACTCACTCATATACACAAAATAAGAAATAATAATCGTAAAAAAACAAAACAAACAAACAAAAAAACCAACCTACCAAAAAAAAAACCACAAAACCAACTGTTCGACGTGCCTCCATAAACTTCCTCCATATCCAAAATGAGCCTTTCAAGGCAACCTGGGCCACCTTGTCACACATCCTCCTTCTTTCTGTCCCACACACTCCCAGCCGAGCAAGAAATGCAGAAAAGGAATTGCCAATATACCCTCTACACCCCACCTCAAATGGCTGACACGAAACTCGCCAACCCTTTTCCCCACACTCTGCCTCCAGCTCACTGTACTTTCCTCTCTTCCTCTCGTGCACCTCCTCCATGTTCTCTTCCCAAGGTACCGACAATTCCCCTAAGATTACCTGTCTTACAAATGCACCTGACCAAATAACAATGTCAGGCCGCAACCTTGTCACACATATCTCCTCTGGGAATACCAATTGTGGCTTTAAGTCTGCCACCACCTGCCAATCACAAGCATCTGACAGCCCTCTTGCTTTCCACTTCCTCCTCCTTCCACCTCTTACCACTTGGCCCTCTTTGACAAACCACACCTCTCCCCCATCAGTCTCCTTCTCCACTGTTCTTTCTCTCGACCTCAGCACCTCTTGTTGCACCATCTGCACCACCACCGCCAGCACCTGATCATGTCGCCACCTGTATTGTCCTGCTGCCAATGCTACTGAACATGCACTCAGTGCATGCTGCACCATTCCCACACCTCCACACAAATAACATCTCTCCTCCTGCAACAACCCCTACAATCTCAAGTTTACTGGTGACGGAAACACATCATACGTTGCCCACAACAGGAAATTCAACAATGTTGGCTCCATCCTCCAAATCTCTTGCCACTTCAACATCCTCACCCGCACACCTTCACACTTAGTCCAAGTACCTTGCTGTGCCTGACCGACTGCTTTCACATATCTCCCCTCCTCTTCCTTTTTTCTCACCTCCCTCTCAACCATCTTCCTCCTCTCTTTAACACATGCCTTTCCCCATCGCTTATGCTTCATTCACCCCAAGCCATGTGTTACGTGCTCCTCCCCAACCCCCTGGTCACGGTGTACCTCCGAGCCACGAGAGGAGTCACGGCAGAAAAATGTGTTATTCTGGATGTCAAAGATCAATGGAGAAGCCACCCCAATTGTTACTCACAAACAAATATTGTATTAAGATCACACAAGAATAACAGTACAACAATAATAGTATTGAAAAGTACAATCAATTTGTCCGATGATGGTACCATCAGTTTTGTAATATAGAACTCACTGTGCTCCAAGTGAGTGAAACAAGAACATTCCCCAATGTCTCTTATTCCCGGTTTCAAGCCAACGTTGCTTCGCTCCAGCGATCGCCAGAACGATGTCCAATCGAGACCAGAATCCCGTGCGGATGGCAAGGACAGTCACACAGCCGAAGCTGTACCAAGGCGCCCTCAAGGCGACTGGGAAATCCAAAGGCGCCCGACAGGCGACTGAGAGATCACACCCTCGGGTATGGACGAATTAACCTTCAAAAAGCCACGACACACACACGCCCCAGATCGACGTCTGAATGCGGTGGAGATGGTCGAAAAGAGACGAAACCGCGAGCGAAGCACAAGTCCTGCGCGAGTCAAAATGGCCGACGACCCGCTCCCGAGACGTAACGGCCCGGTGATAATTCTCTTCTGAATCCACCGCCAAAAACCTGATACGCAGGTTGATCAGTCACAGCGATGACAACTCTGTCGCAGTAATTCCTTTCCCGGAAACCCGACAGTTCGCTCGTGTCTCTTGCTCGCCAACGTTCACTTCAGAACGCAGAGCGACTCGGCTTTCTTGTCCGACTCCCTCGCTCCGCCCTTTTTCTCCCTCTTCTTCCTCTTCGTCATCAGGTTCCCGATCCAGTTTCCTGTTTCTTTTAACATTAACTTTTTTACCTTTTGAAACAGTTCATGGACAATAAACCTTTTGAAAACAATAATAGTACATGGAATCAGAAATATTTACAGTGGATGCAAACCACCACCATGGAAGTGACGAATCCGTAACACATGCTTCCCATGCTGGACCATCCCCGTGACCTCCTCCTGTTGCAACCGCTCCTCCATCTCGTCGACCTCTGCTCTTGCATTCCACTTCTGACTTCCCTTCTTCTCTGGGAGAGCATTCTTTACCAAATATATATGTATATATATTATATATATATATATGTATTGTTACAGACTCGTCACTTCCGTTGTGGTGGTTTTCATCCACTGTAAACATTTTTGATTCCATGTTTGTTTTCAAAAGGTTTATTGTTTATGAACTGTTTTCAAAAGGTGAAAAAGTTAGTGTTAAAAGAAACTGGAAACCGGATCGGGAACCGGAGGACGACGACGACGAAGAGGAGGAGGAGAAAAAGAAGGCGGAGCGAGTGGAGTCGGACAAGAAGCATAGTTGCTTTGCGGTCTGGAGCGAACATTGGCGAGCAAGAGTCATGAGTGAACTTTTGGTTTCCCGGGAAAGGGATTCCTGCGACAAAGTTGTTATCGCTGTGACAGATCAACCTGCGTGTCAGGTTTTGCGGTCGATTCCGAAGAGAATCGTTGGACTGCCGTTACATCTCGAGTACGGGCCATCGGCCATTTTGACTCGCGTGCTTTGCACGTCGCGCAAGGTTCTTTGCTTCACTTCAGCCGTTTTCACCGCATTCAGACGTATCTGGTGTGTGTGTGTGTGCAACGTGGCTTTTGAAGGTTAATTTGCGGTTCGCTGACTGTGTGCCGTGGAACGTCCATACCCGAGGGTGTGATTTCCCAGTCGCCTGGAGGGCGCCTTTGGATTTCCCAGTCGCCTGGAGGGCACCTTTGCAAAACTTTGGCAGCAGGACTGTAACTGCCAACCCAACGGGATTCTGGTCTCGATTGGACATTGATCTGACGATCGCTGGAGCGGATCGACTTTGGCTTGAAGCCGGAAGCAACTTTGGCTTGAAGCTGGGAATTAGAGACATTGGGAATCTTCTTCTTTCTGCTCACTTGGAGCACAGTGAGTTATATTGAACGAACCTGATGGTACCATCATAGGATATATATTGATTGTACTTTTGATTAATATTATTGTTGTACTGTTATTCTTGTGTGATCTTAATACAATATTTGTTTGTTGGTAACAATTGGTGTGGCTTCACCATTGATCTTTGACATTGAAGGAGCTGGGCTCCAACGCGAGTTGAAAGAATTGACGCGACCAAAGATGGAAATTCGTTCGAGTAGGTTTAATAAATGTATCACACTCGGGTACTCTGAAAAGCCCGTTTATCGGGCAGCAATATATATACACATTTATGTCGGGAAGTTTGCCCGGCAAAAGCTATACCGGGCATGCCCGGGTATCAAGGGCGAGCCTTGGAAAGGCGAGTCTGGACCTGCCCGGGCGTGTTTGGCTGCAGCCTGGCAAGTCGAGGCTGGGCGTGCCCGGGCGCTCTGGACGAGCACTGGAAAGGCGATAGCGGGCATGCCCGGACGCTCTGGGCGAGCCCTGGAAAGGCGATAGCGGGCATGCCCGGACGCTCTGGGCGAGCCCTGGAAAGGCGATAGCGGGCATGCCCGGACGCTCTGGGCGAGCCCTGGAAAGGCGATAGCGGGCATGCCCGGACGCTCTGGGCGAGCCCTGGAAAGGCGATAGCGGGCATGCCCGGACGCTCTGGGCGAGCCCTGGAAAGGCGAGAGCGGGGGCATGCCCGGGAAAGACGAGACCGGGCGTGCCAGGGAGGTTCGGGCGTGCCCGGGAACAGTGAGTCCGGGCATGCCCGGGAGAGGCGCGTCTGGCCGTGTTCTGGCCGGTGCAAGGCGATTGTGTGCATCCAGCGGTAACCGCTACACACGCCCCTCCAGAATCGACCTGCACCGGCAGGGTCAATTTAAGGGGGGTCCGGATGACCCGGCCGAAGCGACCCCTGGAGGGTCGTGGGGAGGGGTCCGACGTGGTGGTGGGTGGTCGAGCGGGGGGAACTGTGGACGGCAGGCGGCCTGGCCGCGGAGGAAGGGCCAACCGTGGTGGTCGGTCGACTTCCATGTGCGCCGGTTTGAGGCGGTCCACAGAAATCCGGTCCGGCCGACCGCCGAAGTCGACGATGAAAGACTTGTCACCCCGTCGCAGGACCCGGAAGGGCCCGTCGTACGGCGGCCGGAGTGGCCCCGGTGCGCGTCATGACGCACAAAGACGTACTCCGCTGTGCGAAGCGCCGGGGGGACGTAGGACTGGGGGCCACCGTGGCGGGACGTCGGCATGGGGGCAAATCGTCGGGCGGCCTCCTGGAGGTCCGAGCGCTGCCAAGCGGCGGACCAGGGACTGGTAGCGTCGGGCACGAATTCGCCCGTGACGCGAAGCGGCTGGCCGTAGACGAGCTCGGCGGCGGACGCCTGGAGGTCTTCCTTGGGGGCCGTGCGAAGGCCCAAAAGGACCCACGGCAGCCGGTCGGCCCAACCGTCGTCCTGAAGGCCGGCCATGAGTGCGGCCTTCATGGAGCGGTGAAACCGCTCACACAACCCATTGGCTTGGGGGTGGTAGGCCATGGTGCGGTGCAGCGTGACCCCCAACGAACGGGCGACCGCGCCCCAAAGCTCAGACGTGAACTGTGGGCCGCGGTCGGACGAGATGTCCGCTGGTGCGCCGAAGCGCGCGACCCAGGTGGCGATGAACGCCTGCGCCACGTCGGCGGTGGTGGTGGAGGTGAGGGGCACGGCCTCCGGCCACCTGGTGGTCCTGTCCACCATGGTGAGCAGGTGGGTGAACCCCCGCGAGGGGGGCAGGGGACCCACCAGGTCCAGTGGACGTGGTCGAAACACCGTTCAGGCACGGCGAAAGGTGCCAGCGGGGCCTGGGTGTGGCGGTGGACCTTGGCTCGCTGGCAGGCCGTGCAGGCGTTGGCCCAGTCGCGGATGTTCAGTCGAAGGCCGTGCCAGACGAAACGCGCCGACACCAGCTTCTGAGAAGCTTTCCGGCCCGGGTGAGAAAGGCCGTGGATGGAGGCGAAGATGCGGCGCTGCCAGGAAACGGGCACGATGGGGCGAGGCTGGCCCTGGGAGACGTCGCAGAGCAGGACGGTGCCCACGAAGGGGATGTCGGCCAGGCGGAGGCCCATGTCCGCCACGCGGAGTGCCTGCACCGAGGCGTCGGTGGTCTGGTCGGCCGCCATGAGCGCGAAGTCCACGCCGAGGTGGACCGCGTTCGCGCTGGCCCGCGAAAGGCAGTCGGCCACGGCGTTGTCTTTGCCGGCGACGTGCTGGATGTCCGTGGTGAACTCCGACACGGCAGAGAGGTGGCGCTGCTGGCGGGCCGACCACGGCTCCGTGACCTTAGCCATTGCGTAGACCAACGGCTTGTGGTCGACGAAAGCCGTGAACGGGGGGCCCTCCAGGAGGTGTCGGAAATGGCGAACGGCCAGGAATAGCCCGAGCAGCTCACGGTCGAACGTGCTGTAGTTTAACTCGTTCGGCCGGAGTTGCCGGCTGAAAAAAGCAAGTGGCTGCCAAACCCCGTCCACCCATTGCTCATGGACGGCGCCCACCGCGTAGTTGGAGGCGTCCGTAGTGAGGGCGATGGGCGCGTTGAGCACCGGGTGAGCCAGCAGCGTTGCATCGGCGAGGGCCCGTTTGGCGCTGGCGAAGGCCGCGTCCATGGCCGCGGACCAAACAATGTCATGCTTGGCCGGCTTGCCCCGGAGGGCCTCGTAAAGGGGCCGCATGAGCTGAGCAGCGCGGGGCACGAATCGGTGATAAAAATTCACCATGCCGAGGAACTCTTGGAGGGCCTTGATGGAACGGGGACGCGGGAACGTGGTGATGGCCTCGACCTTGGTCGGCAGCGGCACGGCCCCGGTCTTGGTGATGCGGTGGCCCAAAAAGTCAACGGTCGTCGCGCCGAAGTGGCATTTGACCGGGTTGACAATTAAGCCGTGCTCGCTGAGGCGACCGAACAGTGTTCGGAGGTGGAGGAGGTGCTCGGCGCGGGACGTGCTGGCGACGAGGATGTCGTCCAGATAGACGAAAAGAAACGGCAGGTCGCGCAGCACGCCGTCCATCAAGCGCTGGAACGCCTGGGCCGCGTTCTTGAGGCCAAACGGCATCCGCAAAAATTCGAACAGGCCGAACGGCGTGATGACGGCCGTCTTCGGGACATCGGCCGCCCGGACAGGTACCTGGTGGTAGCCCCGTATCAGGTCAATTTTCGAAAAGATGACCCGTCCCGCCAAACGGGCGGAAAAGTCCTGAATATGCGGGATCGGGTACCTGTCGGGGGTGGTAGCGTCATTGAGACGGCGGTAGTCGCCACACGGGCGCCATCCACCCCCCGGCTTTGGCACGATGTGCAGTGGCGAGGCCCACGCGCTATCGGAGCGCCGCACGATGCCGAGGTGCTCCAACGCGTCGAATTCGGCCTTCGCCATGGCGAGCTTGGCTGGGTCGAGGCGGCGGGCCCTGGCGTAGACCGGCGGGCCCGTAGTGGGTATGTGGTGCTCGATCCCGTGCTGCACCGCGACGGCCGAAAACGTCGGCCGCGTGAGGGCCGGGAATTCCACGAGCAGGCGAGCGAACTCGTTCGTTGCCGGGAGGGCGCACACCAGTTCGGTCGGCGCGGAGCTGCTCATTGTGCTCGCCAGGGAGCTGAAGGTCTCGGCGTGGACAAGGCGACGTCGTTTGACGTCGACCAGCAGCCCGTGCGCGCAGAGGAAGTCGGCGCCCAGCAAAGCCACGGGGACGCTGGCGGTAACAAAAGTCCATTGAAAGCGCTGGCTGCCGAAGCAGAGGGTGACAACGCGTGGGCCGAAAGTGCGTATGGCCG
The DNA here is from genome assembly GCF_964187855.1 of Myxine glutinosa. NCBI lineage: Eukaryota > Metazoa > Chordata > Myxini > Myxiniformes > Myxinidae > Myxine > Myxine glutinosa. Next base: position 20,341 of record NW_027618588.1, on the reverse strand, counting down.
AGCCATTAGCAGCGACCAAAGAGGGGCCGCAAACTGCGTCCAGCCTGTCCTGCTCGGAGGCGGGTATGACGCTCAGTTGGGCGCCGGTGTCGCACAGGAAACGCCGCCCAGACGCTTTGTCCCGAATAAACAGCAAGTTGCCCGAGTGGCCGGCGCTCATGGCTGGGAATGAACGCCGGCCCGGCCGTTTCCCGACCTGCCGAAAGTGCACGGGGGCCGGCACGTCCGAGCCTTGTGTCCGAACCTGGCGTGGTAATAACACCACGCCCGGTCAGGTGGAGGCCCCGGCCGTCGTGTCGGAAGCGGGCGGTGCGGCGTGGCCGCCGCCAGTTGCACCGGCAGTTCGGCCTCCAACCGCGCAGGGCGCTCGGGCGTCGCCTCGGATGGCGGCGGGCTCCAGGTAGCCGCGCCGATGTGTTGGCCCGCCGAGGAGATCTTATCGGCTTCCCTGGCGAGGGCGCGGGAATCCGTGATCAACGTGCCAGCCAGGGCGAGGCGTACCGGGTGAGGCAGCTAGCGAAGGAACAGCTCGCGGAACAGAAAATCCGGAGAGTGCTCGCCAAGCAACGAGAGCATATAGTCCATGCGCTCGGACGGGCACGTGTCGCCGAGCTCGGGCAGGTCAAGCAGGCGCCGTGCGCGTGCTGCCGGTGAGAGGGCGAAAGCGTCGAGGAGGAGTGTCTTCAGCGCGTCGTATTTGTCAGCAGCCGGCGGGTGCTGGAGGAGGCTCAAGGCGCGGGCCGCGGTGGCGGAACCGAGCGCCGCCACAACATGGTGGAAGCGGGTGTCGTCCGCGGTGATGCCTCGCAGGGCGAACTGAGAGTCCGCCTGAGCGAACCAAACAGCCGCGTGAGCCTCCCAGAAGGTAGGCAGTTTAAGCGTCACTGCCGTATCCATGTCGGTAGGTCACCAATGAAGGAGCTGGGCTCCAACGCGAGTTGAAAGAATTGACGCGACCAAAGATGGAAATTCGTCCGAGTAGGTTTTATAAATGTATCACACTCGGGTACTCTGAAAAGCCCGTTTATCAGGCAGCAATATATATACACATTTATGTCGGGAAGTTTGCCCGGCAAAAGCTATACCGGGCATGCCCGGGTGTCAAGGGCGAGCCTTGGAAAGGCGAGTCTGGACCTGCCCGGGCGTGTTTGGCTGCGGCCTGGCAAGTCGAGGCTGGGCATGCCCGGGCGCTCTGGACGAGCACTGGAAAGGCGAGAGCGGGCATGCCCGGACGCTCTGGGCGAGCCCTGGAAAGGCGATAGCGGGCATGCCCTGACGCTCTGGGCGAGCCCTGGAAAGGCGATAGCGGGCATGCCCGGACGCTCTGGGCGAGCCCTGGAAAGGCGAGAGCGGGCATGCCCGGGAAAGACGAGACCGGGCGTGCCCGGGAGGTTCGGGCGTGCCCGGGAACAATGAGTCCGGGCATGCCCAGGAGAGGCGCGTCTGGCCGTGTTCTGGCCGGTGCAAGGCGATTGTGTGCATCCAGCGGTAACCGCTACACTGTCATGAATTGTCCTTTTAGGGACACAGTAAGATTGATCTGGGTGTATGATCTCCCCAATAACGGCTCTGAGCCGGTTGGTGAGAGCCTTGGAGAGTATCTTGTAGTCCGCACAAAGCAGTGAAATGGGACGCCAAATGTGGGGTTGCTGAAGGTCTCCCTTTTTGGGGATAATGGCGAGAACAGCCCGTCGGCAACTTAACGGCAGTGAGCCTGATCGTCAGCCGTCCATCAGAACCTCAAGTAGCTCTGGCCCCAGGAGGTCCCAAAAGGTTTTATAAAGTTATGTAGGAATTCCATCCAGGCCGGAGGCCTTACCAGAAGGTAAAGTTTGTAGAGCAGCATGGAGTTCATCCAAAGTTACTTCCTTGTCCAGTTGTTGGAGTGCAGTTTCTGACAAGTTGGGTAAGGAAGAGGTCAAGAACTCTATAACTTCGTTGTCGATGTTCCTAGCATGATAAGGTTCAGAGAAGTAGTGTTTAAATGAGGCTCTGATATCTTTTTGATCATGTGTTATCCTTCCTTCCTTTGTTCTTACTGAAGTTATCTGCTGACTTCTCTTTGTTTGAGCTTCCAGTCCAAAAAATAACTTAGAGGAGGTATCCAGGTGACACAAGTTCTCCATTCGGAGACGAATCGGCACTCCTCTGGCTTCCTTTGCACAAAGCCCAGCAAGAAGAGCTTTTTTCTTTGCCAGCAAAAGGTTGGTTCTTTCATCAATGGGGGCCGAGAGGTTGGACTACAAGGATAATATTTCTTTGGAAACTAAGGATTGGAGGTGTGGAAGTGTAACTCAGTGTAACTTATTAATTGGCACTGGTAACTTATTAATTAACCTGGTAACGAAGCAGATACATTTTACATGCAAACTCTGTGAAAGACGAGTTTGTAAATGAGTGTCAGGAATGCGCCCGAACATGATAATCTCTTGTCCACCTGGTCACAGCCCCTGGCTGAAGCACCCCCCTATCGTTTGGTAAACGGAACTCACAACAGGAGGGGAGCGAGCTGATACCAGGACTTGGTACATGCATGACCTCGGGGCATTAGCGGAGAGGGGATTAAGTCCAGTTTGTCCATATAAACGAGAGCAAACGTGGAGTCGACAGAACTTGCTACCAGAAGCTCTGACCAACGGGAGTGGCAGAGGAACATCAGCCGAACGAGAAGGACCAAGCGAAAAGAGTTAACCTGATCCATTATATTATGCGGTATTATTTGGTAAATGGAATGAAGTGAATAACCAGTTAATAAACCAGACCTTTTGTAAACCTGTGTCCGGTCATTGGAGTCCTGTGAGTCTCTCAGCTACAAATTCTTCTACAATTTGGAGGCACCGCTGACATCAACTGGACACAAACAAGTCTTTAAAAGGTAAGTGTGTCTTGTTTTTGGTCCAGTATGATTTACGAACTTGGGAATAGTTATGTTGTATATACATGGAGGATTTGTGTGGGACTTGCGATTGTCCATAGGTGATACAAGGATGAAACGTGTTAAATGATTCTATTTATTCGTGTTTTCCTAAATGATTTCTGTAAATACGTATTTTTGCGCTGGTCATTAAGGGTCTTACTGTGACCTGGGAGCAAACGGAGCAAGCGTGCACCTTGCGACCATTTGCTTCCAGGACGTGTAAGGCCGGTACACTCGTTTACCCACCCGTACACGTATAAAGTACTTCTTTTTTTTTGCACTTGTTCAAAGCACCCGACTTGCTCAGCGAGCGAGCGACTTGCTCGGCGCTCGGCGAGCGACAGGGAACCGGGAAAGGGAATTATATTTATATATATATATTTTTACCTCATTCCAATTTATGGTATTGCGACAAAAAGGCTTATATCTTTGGAAACGACTGGTCGGATTTAGACAAATTAAAACTCGTTCGATCAACAAATAAATTCATGACAGACAATCCCACCTCATGCCGGTCCAGAGTTACTGTGAAAGATGGCGATTGGATAAAAATTGCATACCAACACTCCCTCACTGTCCCTCATTGTCCCTCATGTCCATTCCGGCACCCTGTCTCTTGCTCCCGCTCTTTTTCCCTCCCTTTACTTCCCATTGGCGGACGTTTTGCGAGAAGCAAAGCGTTTTGCAGGATGCTTCCAGGAAACAAAACCAGTGCTGTTGTTTTTTTTTGACGAAATTTGCCAGATAAATAGCATGGGTGACACGGAACCAGTGCTGTTGTTTTTTTTTGATGAAATTTGCCAGATAAATTGCATGGGTGACACGGAACCAGTGCTGTTGTTTTTTTTTTGACGAAATTTGCCAGATAAATAGCATGGGTGACACGGAACCAGTGCTGTTGTTTTTTTTGACGAAATTTGCCAGATAAATAGCATGGGTGACACGGAACCAGTGCTGTTGTTTTTTTTAACGAAAAAATAATTCTGTATTATTTAGTTAACCAGTTTGTGTGAAACCTCAACCTAAATATAAAAATTGATCTGCTTGGTGTTAGTTTAAGGGCTGTTCCAAATTTATCCTGATTATGAGAGATAATTACAGGAAATGTGTACTGTTCTTGTTTGGTGATTATGAGACAAAAACAGCAGAGTGGGAATCGGCAGACAATGGAACAGCTAGCGACGAGTGTTTGTGAGTAACAACCACCCTCTGGTCGAGGCTCATAGAAGGGGTGATGCTTACTGATTCGGCACGCTTACAATAGGTGTTAATGGTGGGATGTCAGAGGTTTTGGTGTGGGTTAATGTTCACACTGTTTTGGAAAATAATGCTCGATGCAACATGATCCTAAAAAAAGAACCCAGCCCTACATCGAAAGATCAGGAAGGGAAGGAATGGAAAATTTGTCAAGGTTTGAAATTAATCGGACAAGTGGGTCCCAAGGTATGGTCACCGTACTCGCAAGCCGTTCGCTTTGGCTCTGCGAATGGACCAAACCATTTCATGTAAATAGAGGGGGGGTTCTGTGGTCGTTCGTTTTGGCTTTGCGAATGGACCAAACCATTGCATGTAAATAGAAGGGGGGTTCTGTGGTCGTTACTGCCACGTGGTTTCAAAGTTTTTGTTGTTGTTTGCACGCATGTTTTTTTGCAAGCACGTACGTGCGGGCACGCCCTAGTATATATAAATTGAGGTAATATTGAGTATGGAATTAATTGCTTTCAACAATGCAAAGGGTGACAAGATATGGGATTTAATGAGTACAACGTTTCACTTTCGTTGTTGCAACGTTTTGCTCCAACGTTTTGTGAACATTTAAATGTTGGGTTTTGCTGACGTTTCCACAACGTCGCTACAACGTTTCACTTTCGTTGTTGCAACGTTTTGCTCCAACGTTTTGTGAACATTTAAATGTTGGGTTGTGCTAACGTTTCCACAACGTCGCCACAACGTTTCACTTTCGTTGTTGCAACGTTTTGCTCCAACGTTTTGTGAACATTTAAATGTTGGGTTGTGCTAACGTTTCCACAACGTCGCTACAACGTTTCACTTTCGTTGTTGCAACGTTTTGCTCCAACGTTTTGTGAACATTTAAATGTTGGGTTGTGCTAACGTTTCCACAACGTCGCTACAACGTTTCACTTTCGTTGTTGCAACGTTTTGCTCCAACGTTTTGTGAACATTTAAATGTTGGGTTGTGCTAACGTTTCCACAACGTCGCTACAACGTTTCACTTTCGTTGTTGCAACGTTTTGCTCCAACGTTTTGTGAACATTCAAATGTTGGGTTTTGCTGACGTTTCCACAACGTCGCTACAACGTTTCACTTTCGTTGTTGCAACGTTTTGCTCCAACGTTTTGGGGACACTCAAATGTTAAATAAACCGGATAAGAATTCACGAGTTATTTAATTATGAGCGATTAATGAAGTACTCATTTAATTAATTACATTTCTTATTAAATTACAGTAATTACATTACAGTAATTACCTGAGGTAATTACAGTAATTACAATTCCGGTAATTACAGTAATTACAGTAATCATTACAGTAATTGCAGTAATCTTATTACAGTAATTACATTACATTAACTCAGGCACCTTTTGAGTAAGGAAGCTGATATTTGGACATGACACTGACCAAGTGATGTGGCTGTCAAGGAAAATATTGATTTATTGATTAATCATTTAATAAATTAACTCGTTGATTTATAAATGACTTATTTAATTAAAAGTCCTCAGAAATACATCTTCGGATGAAATACTTACAGATTGGTTATGCTAAGAGCCAATTGATTAAGGAAAATATTTTGTGATGGCCATATTGGCAATTTCGTGGCCATATTCGTGGCAACTCAGTTAGTGCCACTGCACCTTTAAAATGCATCCCTGCGTTCATTTTTAGATCGATTGAGTTGAAATTTTGAACACTCGGATCTGGACTGTCGTTGTTAACGACTCTAGCACGCACTCGTCCAATCAGGATGGAGCGGTATGGTCCCCGGATTATCACTGCCCGCAGTTTTAATTAGTTTTACTTTTTCTCTTGGTCATATAATTTTGAAGACATGCATGTCATGATAGAGGAAATGTTTGTTCTGTTAAACGGAATAAATGTTGTTTATTTGTGTGGGTGTGTATTTTTGTGTATTTTGGATATATTTTCACGACTAATTCCAGTTATCGTCCTGCAAAATGTCTGCTCGTTCTTTTTCCTTTGAGTCGTAAATTCCTGTTGAACTCTCATTAAAATGCGGAATTAAGTACGCTGTGTGATGATGGAGATCCTTGATGACGAATCAGGAATAGTGAATGAGCAAACAAATATCACGGATGGTACACCGAATAGGGAAAATGTAGATGAAACCCCTTTTGCTCAGGTGCTGTGTAGCGCTGCACAAAGATCCATATGAGCGGGGCCTGGGTGCTGTGTAATTAGTACACAAAGAGCCAATTACTAGGGTGCTGAATAAACACAAAGATCCATTTTTTGGAGCTGGTTCTCCCGGTGCTGTGATTTATTCAAAGAACCAAAAAAATCTTGTAAGAATTAAGATATGATTTGTCGACATTATAAATACTTTAATATCTGTAACGATTTTTGTAACGATCATCCTGCAAAAGGTCTGCTCGTTCTTTTTCCTTTGAGTCGTAAATTCCTGTTGAACTCTCATTAAAATGCGGAATTAAGTACGCTGTGTGATGATGGAGATCCTTGATGACGAATCAGGAAGAGTGAATGAGCAAACAAAATAACGAATGCTGCGGCTAGAGCAGTGGAAGCGATTTTTGAATTGTTCAATGATTATTCGATATTGTTATGACTTATTGTCAATAGGTATACTAAGTGGCCATGAGGTAGCCTGTTGCTATGTACAGTTTTATTCTATTGTTGATTATACCACATAGCTGTGGTGATAAAGGAAATGTTCGTTTAAATAGATGATTATGATAGGACCATGACTATAAAATCATGATGATTATTATGAATGATATCATAGGGTTCAAATGCAGAATGCTGCATGAACTTGGGAAAGAACTTTCAAGCCCTATGGGATAAATTGGGTATTACAAGCGATGGAGTTTCAAAATTTAGCATGATTGAAGGAATTTGACAGTCCCATTTCAGGAGTTTTACGAAATTTATATTGCCAAGAGATTTTGGGTACTATTAAAAGAAAAATGATGAGATATTTTTCCCAATGAACTTTAATATCTGCCATCCATTTTGGCTGTCTCACGAATGAAGGATGAGTTGCCTTTAGTGGTTGCAAAGAAAATTTGTGGAGACCAGGCAAAATGGGGAAATATGTCAGATATGACCCTAGGACAGGACGGTGATTCATCAATTAACATGAGGTACGAACCAGAGGTGACGGTCAATGGATGGACCTGTCCTGACATCATTGGGGAAAGGGCTTATGCAAGGAGTCATCCAAAATGATTAATTTGATTTATTGATGAATATTGATGAATTAATTGAAATTGAATAATTGATTGAATTATTAATTGATTGAATCTAATTGATTGAATTTAATTGAATAAATTTAACTGAATAAATTTAACTGAATAAATTGAACTGAATAAATTGAATTGAATATATTGATTGTTTGATTGATGAAAATGCGGTCTCAAGAAAGAAGCTTTGATATCTTTGCGAGATATTATCAATGTGGAGACAACCTGGGAAAATTGAGCAAGGTGGTGAGTTTATATACAGATATATATGCGCGGTTACCATTGTGTGATTTCCCCGTCAACAGAGCGGACACCTGAGGATTCACCCATTTCATACTGACCCTCCGGCTCATCTGCAAATACTGATCTGTGAGATTGGATTGTGCAAAGCCACAGCTGAGGGAGATTTTCTGGAAATCACCGTGTGAACAGGTGGAGAGATCCTTCCTGGAGGTACGAGTGAAGCTTTAGAGGAACCTGGAACAAGCTACAACGCATCCAACGTTACTTTGATAAAAGGTGGAACAAACTCCAGTAGATTTTATTTATAGGACATATAGTACAGGTGTGTACAGGTGCATTCCAAAGCGCAGATCCTAGTAATCTACCTGGTACATTGAGGGAATATTGAGTGGTATTCACATACAGGCAAAATGGGAAATGGAGTCTGCAAGGGCAAACAAGGTCAGCTAGACTTGTCCCAAAGAGGCGCTTGCGTCAACCACATGTATCAGCAATATGGTCCACATTCACTTAAAGATTTGGAATCTTGGCATGAATGGACAAAAGGGAGAAAGAAGGAATTCCCCAAGGATGGCACGTTTGACAGGAACACATTGGAAACACTCAGAGAAGAATTAGAAGCAAGAGACAGACAGAAGTTGAAGGTGGATTGGAAACCATTTTATTACTGGGACATCGAGTCTAGAGACAGGGAGACCAAAACGAAAATGGGGGGTGTGAAGAAAGAAATGAAGCAGATACAACATAGGTTGGAAAAGGTATCCACCCAAATGCCTCTTGAAGTTAGCAATGGAAAGCGATCCCAGTTCAGATTGTACCCAGACGCAAGGTCATATGAGATAAATGAAATAGAAGAGGAAACTCCTCCACCCTATCGGCGAAATAGTGTATATCAGCCACAGGAAGTACAGGTACCTGTACCTCTACCTGCCGAAGGGCCAGTACAGAGTGAAACGATTGGCTCTAGCCGACAGAAGACAGGTGAAAGCAGTGCCCCAGTTGAGGTGACTACCCCAGAGGGTGCAACTGGAGGACAGGAACCGACTCAAACTGGGCAAGCAATACAACCAGCTGCAACAACTTCAACATACGTCCCATACCACCATACAAGTAGTAAGGGTTCTGTGATGAATGCCAATCTATCCAACGATCAATATGATCTGCCAATGGACATTCAAAACTTGACTCTCCCACAGGGAGGTTTTGAACAATGTGGCATTATGAATTTCCCGCAACGGCAATTTCCAGGGGCAAATGAGGAACGCCCAGATTTGATGTATAGACCTTGGCAAATACACCAATTGAAGGCATTACAGAGCGATATGCCATCAATCAAAACAGATCCACTTCAATTCGCAGAAGAGCTACGATTGATTGTGGAAACGCAATTGCCGACTATAAGAGACATAGAAATACTCTTAAAGTGGGTAATTCCTAATACCACCACTTTGAAGACATTAATGAGTGAGGCAAACTGGGTACATGCAGTAAATGGAGAATTAGACATACCCACGGAGGCTAAAATGACACAGATAAATAAATTAATAGAGGCCATACAAAAATTGCCGCCCGTGACTGATTGGAATAAAGTGGTTACGTGCAAACAGAAAACAGGAGAGGATGCTAGTGATTATTTAGACAGATTGCGAGATGTTTTTCGACTATATTCGGGAATAGACCGGGCACAAATCGACAATGCCCTAAAACCCCTTTTTATTAATGGTCTGTTGCCGAAATTGAAGAGTGAAGTGGAAAGACAGTGTATTGCTTGGGAAGGCAAGCCGATGCAAGAAATATTGAATTATGCTTTGCATCATCAGCGAATTCAGGCCAGGAACAGTGCTATAAATGCCGAAAAATTGATGCAACTACAGACACAAGCCCTGATGACTACGAACCAACGCAATAGGTTTTCTATGCAACAACGTAACAATGCAACAGACAACAACTATGAATCAGGAGATAACCAGAGGTCAGAATGGCAACCCAAAGACCCAGACATGCAGCCCAGAAAGACAAGTCAACAAGTGGACAGAGCAGGTAACGACAGAAGCCGGTGCTTCAACTGTGGAGAGATGGGACACTGGATAAGGAGATGCCCATATCTGAGCAGAAGACAATTTCGACAGGGAAACCAAGGACAAAGAAACCAAGGACAAAGAAACCAAGATCAAGGGTACCAGTGCTGACCGATACCTCAGACAATGATTAGGCCTTCATTGCGACAAATCCCAAATGACGATTGGCCTCAACAAATTAGATTACTGGACAAACATGAATAACTGTCGATGATTCTTGGGTCTGAAAAGTTTTCGGAGCAAGAATTATTCATTTTTTCTTTTGCTTGTAAGCAAATTGATAATTAATTGATCAAATGCCGAAATTGGATCTTTTATGTTGGGCACACAATTTTAAATTTACAAAGTTGGAACAATTGCTTTGCAAATTTTAAACCAAGGGACAAGGGTCACATGATGATCAGGTGGGAATTTCGGACTATTGTTCCACACGATTGATAAGTCAGTGGTCGACTGACATGTAAATGGGTGTGTAGTCAAATTTGGATAAATTATTGTGGGAACTGAAAGGGTAATTTCAATGTGACATCATAGGGGTTTTCTAAGAATAAACTTTTTGGTCCATTTGTGTATTAGCATTTATAAAAAATTGAAGGACAAATTTTATGAAATTGAAATAAAATTGACACCCATCTTGATCTGTAAATAATAGTTCCAACGCAAACAAATACGCATAATGCATGTGTGTGTGTATTTTTTTGTGTGTCAATGTTAGTGTTTTTTATTGTTTTGTGTATCAATCTTACAAGATTGTTGACACCAACAGTGTGCCTGTCTGGAAATGGATAGTTTTATGTGGATGGGATTGAATATGCAGAGAATCCGTAAAATAAAATAGAAATAAAATTTGATTATGAACATTATCTCTTTTGTCAAGGGAGATGGAATATAAAGATTTGATGTGCTGGGTTATGAGCAGCCATTAATTAATAGTAAAATTGTGAGTAATTTGGGGATTCCATTTTTGATAGAATTTATATGAGAATAACAGCTATTTATGGATATGAGCTTCATAAAAAAGAAATGAGGGAGTACAAAATTATCCAAATTTGGGAGAGGTCTTACACCGACTTCCCAGAATACTCTGCTCATGGATTTATATATATATATAAACTTGAATTTTATCAGCATATAAATTGTGCTGCATGTATGGATGTGTATTAGGCATAGATGATATGGGAAAATAGTAAAGAAAATCTTGCTGATTTGAAGTGAGATATTACAAAGACTTATTAGAGCTATTGTTCTTCCTTGCAGCAGTGGGAGAAAATTTAGATCCAACATAATGAATCTATAAATGAATGTGATAGGGATAATATCCTCAATTTGTACTAATTATTTGATTGTGGGTAAAGGAATTAATTAATCGTAGTGGATTGTTAACAAGCAGCCTGAAATGTCCTGAGAGTGTGCATCCATGTAATCAGAAATCCCAGATTTGTTTTTTTACAAACAACATTTTGGTAGAGATCTTATGTGGACGAATACTTGCTTGGTAGATAAAAAACGGTACTGCATGTTGGCAGCCACTTCAGTGGCCATTTAGGCCGAACAAATAGAAAAAAACTGTAATTGAATATGTAATTTACAGATGAGTATTTGGGAAGTAAAAAGGGAATTTATTGATTTGGGAGACATTTTTCGAAGGTTTATTAAAGTGTTGCAATATGACATTTGGCAAGGAAAATTATTGGATGGGAAAATTAGATCTGTTTATAAAATGAGTTTGTTGACCCATTGAAGTTAATTCTTTGAATTGTTGTTTAATTAGCATTTTGAGTTCAAATTGGAAATAGTTTGGCAGAGCTTTGGTTAAAACCTTTGGTTGCAGTGTTTTGGAACAAATTGATAAACCGTAGGAGGTTGATAAGAATATAAACAAATATGGACCTAAAATAGAAAGATTGTTATGATGATATGAAAAAATACTGAGATTAAAAGATTAAATCAAGTGATGTTGCAAATGAAACAGTAGAATTAAGATAATGGCATAACGACAATGTTATGAGTTGTGTCAATTACAATATCAGTGAACTCATATCACCACGAGTGACACACTGTTAGGAAAAAGAGGGAAAAGAAAAAAAGTGGAGAGGAATTATGGTAATAATACATTATGCTTAATTTGTTGGTTTGGAAAAATTGTTGTTGGGAATTAGGTATTCCCGTTTGTGATTGTAATCATATACAATGCTATTCTTAGTTTAGTAATAAAATACATACCTGATTGAATATTATTTGTGTGACGCATATAAATGAATATAAATTTTTGTGTTAAGGAAAAACAACAAATTGTTGAATGTGAAACTGTCGGAAGATATACATGATTATGCTGATTTCATGGTAAGATGTACCCTATCTGATTCAGTGTGTGCGGAAAGCAGATTCAGATGTGACTGAGCATAAGGATAAGACGAGATCACATTTTGGAGGGATTGCTAACGGAATTGGGAAGAAGTCCGAGAAAGAAAATTTGTGGCTAAAAAAATGAAGTTAATCGTGGCATACACCCTCTTTCTCAAAGAATGATGAAGACATTCTCCCGTGTAACTTGGAGATGAATGCTTACCTTCACCAAGGAAATTTATGTGACCATTTGCCTGGATCACACTGCAACATATGAAAGAAAGGCGATCACTTACTCTTGTTCGAAGGCTTCGAACATTCACCACATCAGAAGTTGCAGGACAACGACATTTTACCTGCAACCTCTGTGAAATGCGGGGACATATGTTATTACTTCACCAACATCCGGGGAACCAGCATGGAGCTGCAAAAAACGGCTGTGCCCTTGTCACAACAGCTGTGCACGATTCTGCTGGTTGCTCCTGGTAAGGACCATGAATGACCTGAACACCATGGTCCCAACATCATTGTGGATGCATCCGGCACCCCTGTTCCACATCTTGCTGGCCAATCAACGTCACACCAATACTTGCTGCCCACTCACAATGAGGGAGGAGGCAAGTCGACTACAACTGGGTGAAGGCCTTGTTCAGGAATTACTATGGTTTACAGCAAAAAGTGGCAAGAATGCTACAAGGAGAGCAGGGTCAGTCTATGACTCCGCAATGTTACCACAACAGCGAAATCCTACACGAAGTAGTGCAGGAGCTATGAAGACATTAGGAGAAAATGTTTCATACCAGGATTCAAACACAAGTGATCAGCCCTTCCTTTCAAACAAAGTCAACATTTGTGTGGAGGCAAACGTTTTTTGCCAGATGGTGCAGATGCTTTACAAAACTTGAAAATGAAGTGAAATTGTTGTATCTTGGTGATGGTGAAGTGTTGTTTTGAAAATATATTTGTGATGCAAATGTAATAGATTGAACGATATGGAAGGAGTAAATGACCAACGAAATGTTTTGTGATTCTTGCAGGATGACGGTGTATGCCCAAGGGAATTTGATTACCAAAGTGACTGATTATTTACTTATACTTGTAATGATGTTTACTTGTAGTGATTGATTGTTTACTTATATTGATGTTTAGATTAATGGTTAATATAAACAAAAACAAAAAGATGAGGGAATTGTGGAAGTGTAACTCAGTGTAACTTATTAATTGGCACTGGTAACTTATTAATTAACCTGGTAACGAAGCAGATACATTTTACATGCAAACTCTGTGAAAGACGAGTTTGTAAATGAGTGTCAGGAATGCGCCCGAACATGATAATCTCTTGTCCACCTGGTCACAGCCCCTGGCTGAAGCACCCCCCTATCGTTTGGTAAACGGAACTCACAACAGGAGGGGAGCGAGCTGATACCAGGACTTGGTACATGCATGACCTCGGGGCATTAGCGGAGAGGGGATTAAGTCCAGTTTGTCCATATAAACGAGAGCAAACGTGGAGTCGACAGAACTTGCTACCAGAAGCTCTGACCAACGGGAGTGGCAGAGGAACATCAGCCGAACGAGAAGGACCAAGCGAAAAGAGTTAACCTGATCCATTATATTATGCGGTATTATTTGGTAAATGGAATGAAGTGAATAACCAGTTAATAAACCAGACCTTTTGTAAACCTGTGTCCGGTCATTGGAGTCCTGTGAGTCTCTCAGCTACAAATTCTTCTACAGAGGGCAGAGTCGTATTTGGTATGGTAAGCTCCAAATTGTTGGCAAAAAGATCTTATCTGCACTTTGGCGTTGTCCCACCATTGCCCAAGGCGGGGGAGGGAAGGTTTACGTTGGAGCAGGGCTTTCCAGAACACACGAAAGGCATCAAAAAATAATTGGTCGTCCAAAAGGCTTGCATTGAAGGTCCAGTAGGCAGCACCAGGATTCCGAACTGGTGGATGAATACGAAGTGCGACCATGTGATGGTCTGAGAAGCCACTCGGGACAATGTCCATATTGCTCACAACATTCCAAAAAACACTATTGATGTAAAAACGGTCCAATCTTGCAAGTGATAGGTGGGCGTTTGAACACCGACACCACGTGTATTGGCGGCCAGAAAGATTGCGGATTCTCCACACATCGACAAGGGAATAGTTAGACAACGCTCTCAACAGAGGCACCGTGCTTGCTGGGTGACGTTCCTCTCCATTACAATCAATGGTGGAGTCTGTCGTACAGTTGAAATCTCCACCCAAGCAAACAAGTCCGTTAAAATCAATGTGTGCAAGAGAAGTTTCCAAGTGCATGTAAAAGGCAAGTCTCTCCGTGCTTTCACTCGGCGCGTAGACGTTCAGTACAGTGTGTTTAATACCATTGTGTGTAAAGGTGAGTGAAATCAAATACCCTTTGATAATCTCATCAAAAACAACACTCGAACTGCAAAAGGAAGGTTGTATATAAACAGCTACCCCAGCCCTAGGGTGCTCCAGACTACAAAATACCATTTTCCTTTCATTATCCTTTGCCATTCACTTGTACAAGAGGGGCTGCATCGTGTTTCTTGTAAAAGCAAAACATCAAGGCGATTTGCCCCCAACAAATTGCTTAACTTCAGCTTTACGGATGGAAGAGCGTCCCCCATTAATGTTTAAACTAGCTATAGAGAAAGCCATAGGCTAACATAGAGTTTTTGGGTGTGTCAGAAGCTCAGCCTGTCTACGTCTGCAGCTCCTTCTTTGCTTTAAGGATGCATTTCTGGAGGCGATACACTTGTGAATCGGTCACGCCAAGCTGTCCGGCTTTAAGGAGCAATTGCTTTGCAGAGATTATAAAGCTGGACAGGTCAGGGAAAAACTCTTTAATTTTAACATGTTTCTTGAGAAAGGTGTCACAGAGAAACTTTATGATATTGGCAGGTGGAACACTGGGAACACTCTCCGAATCTTGGGAAAAAACTGGATCGTTCCACACTTCGATGCTGCCACTAGAAGCAAGCGACGAGGCTCCGTCCGAATCATAGTCTGAGCACCGATCCGTGTCCATTACATCAATGTCATGCTCCAAAGGCGGAGCTGGTGGTTTAATAAGGGAAACCTCATGTTCTGCTTCCAAAGGGGGAGGACGAGTGGAAGGGGGAGGAGTGGAAGGAGGAGGAGTGGGAGGAGGAAGAGGAATGGGAGGGGTGAGGAAAAGAGGCATGAGGAGAGGAGGAGGTATGTTAATGGGAGGAGCTTTGCAAGCCGCTTGTGCCAAACCTGGTATTTCACCAGTTGAAGCTTTGCATACTGATTCAACCAGGTCCGGAGTTATTTGTGACTCAGAAATGGAACACACTTCACTCTCAGCAGGGAGGGGGATTATAGTGGATTCAATGTTAATATCCATGGGGCTTGTGACTACGGGAGCGGTCACGTGTGCTTCCTGATGTAAAATACCAATTTCCTGCTCGTGTTCACCGGCCCCACAAGCAGGAATGTCATCATTCTCCGGAGCAAGAACATCAAATCGATTTTAAGTTTTAAAAACAGCAAATGTTGCTGCTTCTAAACACGAGTCATTGTTTTCGGTAGCCGGCGCCATCCTTTTTGCACAGCTCGTCGTCACATCTTGACTATTGTCGGCTAGATGTTTCAATTTATATTTCCTTTTTGAAGGAACAACAGTAAAGCCTTCTGTCATGTATGAAGCTGCAAATATTCACCGTTGTATCCCTACACCATGACCGCGGGTTTATTTCCGTTTTTCCGGAAGTTACGGCCCAGCTCGGATGGCGCTGTGGTGAATCGGGCCGGTATCGGGAGAGTCAATAAACGTGTGCTACAATCGATCGTAGTCTGTCGAGATACCTTACATGGCGACGAGGATAAACATCTAGACCATGACTTCTTTCGGCCATATCGATGAATTCGACCCTCATGAGGGAGATTTTGACATGTTTTCTGAGCGGTTGTCTTTCTACTTCGAGGCGAACGGCATCGCGACCGAAGCCCGGATGAAGGCCGTCTTCCTGTCCGTTTGCGGAGGTGAGACGTTCACACTCGTTAAAAACCTGATTCGGCCTCGGACAATCCAGGAGCTCACGTATGCAGAGCTCAAGGCCGCTTTGAAGGAACATTGTAATCCGCCTCCTTCAGTCATCCTGTGTCGGTTTAATTTTTACATGTGCAGACAGCATCAAGGTCAGTCGAACGCAGACTTCATTGTACACCTCAAAAAACTGTCACATCTGTGTGAGTTTGGGGACACGATTGATGACATGCTCCGTGATTTGCTGGTGGTTGGCATGTCCGATGACCGCACTCGTAGACGCCTGCTTGCTGAGAGAAGACTGAATGAATGAATATGAATGAATGAATGATCGTTTTGAGGCCATTTTTCCCCGCTAGAGCGGGGGTTAGCCTTGCGGGCCCCATGACAATCACGGTTCCCTGTTTGAGGCAATGTTCTTATGGCCGGATGCCCTTCCTGACGCCAACCCTTGGTCGCCTCTTACGATGCGCAGGGACATGGTGTACCTATTCTAAACCGGGGTACACACCGGGATCATTCATCCCAGCAAGCTGGTACTCAATTTGCCGACCTCGGAAGGATGACAGGCTGAGTCAACCCCCCTGGCATTAATTCAGCGATTGACCGGGATTCAAACCCAGGATCCTAGGATCCCAAGCCGGTATCCTAACCGCTAAGCCAACACCAGGCTTGAGAGAAGACTGACGTTCCAAAATGCCAGAGACACCGCCATTTCCATGGAAAGTGCTGAACGCAACGCTACAAGCATCGGTGCCACTCGCTCGTATGGTACCAGCCCTGCTGTGAATCGGTTGGATCATGATCAGCCAAAATGTTGGAACAAGGCTCCTCGTCAGAAGCCAGTGCAGTCTCAAACACACAACAAATGTTTTCGGTGCAACGGAAAGCACCCTCCGGAGACGTGTTGGTTCAAAGATGCAACCTGCCATTTCTGCTCAAAAACTGCCCATATTGCCCCAGCTTGCATCACTCGCAAATCTGGAAAAGAGAAAGCTGCTGACAAGAAGATTCATCAGTTTTTCGGTTCGGAGGAACCTGAGCTTGACCACGTGAGCTCTGTTTCCGACAACTCAGAATCGTGTGACCTGTTTCATATTGATTCTCACCATAAGCGGGACACTCTTCTTGCCACTGTTGTCGTCAACAATCGACCATTGCAAATGGAGGTCGACACTGGTGTGGCCGTCTCGCTCATCAGCCATGCTGTTTTCACAAACCTGTGGAGTGATGCTGACCGACCCCATGTGAAACCTACTACCTATGGACTCTCCACCTATACAGGTGAGAAGATTGTACCCTGTGGTACATGTGACGTCATGGTGGGCTACGATAACCGTGAGTTTCACCGACCGCTGATCGTCATTCCTGGAAAGGGCCCTTCCTTACTCGGCAGGGACTAGTTGAGTGTTACGTGCTCCTCCCCAAACCGCGGTCATGGTGTACCTCCGAGCCCCGAAAGGAGTCACGGCAGAAAGATGTGTTATTCTGTGTGTCAATGACCATTGGTGAAACCACACCAATTGTTACCAAAAAACAAGTATTGTATTAGGGTCACACAAGAATAACAGCACAAGATTTCCCGATTTGACAACATCTACAACAGCTTAACCACCACCGCACCCGCTCCCCCTCAAACCACCTGCCCCCCCCCCTTATCCTGCCAACCCCTGTCTCAGTTCTCCCCAGTCTCCCCTACTGACCTCTCTGAACTCCTCATAGGAATGAAAACTGCCACCTGCACTCTTGACCCCATCCCCTCCAGCTTTGTCAAGGCCTTCCTTCCTGCTCTTTCTCCACTTATCACTGCAACAATAAACTCCTCCCTGTCTACAGGCATCGTCCCACCATCCCTCAAAATTGCTGCTGTTACCCCATTCTGAAAAAAACCTGGACTCAACACTGATGCCCTAAATAACTTCAGACCCATCTCCAACCTACCCTTTCTGTCAAAAGTTTTGGAACGCGCTGTAGCCACTCAACTCAAACATCACCTCTATGCCAATAACCTGTATGAAACATTCCAATCCGGATTCCGCTCCAACCACAGTACTGAAACTGCTCTCCTCAAAATCACCAACGACCTTCTCCTCTCCTCTGACGCCGGCAACCTCAACATTCTCATCCTCCTCGACCTCAGCGCCGCCTTTGACACCATCAATCACACCATCCTCCTCACCCGACTTGAAACCACCTTTAACATTACCGGCACTGCCCTCTCTTGGATCAAATCATACCTCTCCGACAGATGCCAGTTCATCTCCATCAATAACTGCAAATCCCCCACTGCTCCCCTCCCCCAAGGTGTCCCCCAAGGTTCAGTTATTGGCCCCCTCCTCTTCATCCTGTACCTGTCCCCCCTTGGTCACTTAATCCGCCGTCATGGTCTCCAATTCCACTGCTTCACCGATGACATCCAGCTTTTCATCTCCACCAAGTCAATCTCCACCGCCACCCACTCTATCCTGACAAACTGCATCACTGAAATAAAATCCTGGCTTCAAATCAACTTCCTCAAACTTAACTATGATAAATCTGAAATAATCATCATTGGCCCAAAAACGCTCACCAAATCCACCCATAACTTTGCCCTCAACATCGACGGTTTCCCAGTATCCACCTCCCCTCACATCCGGAATCTTGGCATCATCTTTGACCAAACCCTCTGCTTCGACAAATACACGAAACAGATCACAAAGACAGCCTCTTTCACCTGAAAAACATCGCCCGTCTCCGTCCATCCCTCTCCTCCATGGCTGCAGAAACCCTCATCCACGCCTTCATCACCTCCCGTCTGGACTACTGCAACAGCCTCCTCTATGGTTCACCCTCAATAATCACCAATAAACTCCAATACATTCAGAACTCCGCTGCCCGTCTACTCACCCATTCCCGGACCCGTGACCACATCACCCCCGTCCTTTACAAGCTTCACTGGCTCCCCATCCCACAGAGAATCCAGTACAAAATCCTCCTCTTGACCTACAAAGCCCTCCATAACCTGGCCCCATCCTACCTGACTGACCTCCTCTCCAGACCCACTCCCACCCGCAACCTCCGCTCTGCTGGTACCAACCTCCTGACCCCCCCCCCCCCCAACCGGACCAAATTCAGATCCTGGGGGGACAGGGCCTTCTCCATCGCTGCTCCCACCCTCTGGAACTCACTACCTCACACCATCAGACACTCCTCCTCACTCACCACATTCAAAACATCACTCAAGACCCACCTGTTCAACACTGTATTTAACATTTAACCCACAGCATTTAACCCCTGACTATCTCTTCTCCTTCTCCTTCCTTTTGCTTTGATTATTTACCTATTGATTTTTGTCTTTTTGCACTTGTTTTTTGTACTCTGTCAAAGCGCCTTTGGGCTTCTTGAAAAGCGCTATATAAAATAAATGTATTATTATTATTATTATTATTATAAGAACAATATTACTCAATTGTACAACAAATATTATATCATTCCGATGATGGTACCATCAGTTTCTTACAATATAACTCACTGTGCTCAATGTGAGCGAAAAGAACATTCCCAAAGTCTCTGTCCCGGCATCAAGCCAAAGTCGATCCACGCTACGGTGATCGCAAGAAAAATGTCGTATCGAGACCAGAATCCAGTTCGGGTGACAGTCACGCTGCCAAAGAGGCGCAAAGGTGTCCTCAAAAGGCGACTGGGAAATCACACCTTCGGGTATGAACGTTCAACGGCTCCCAAACAGAGAACCACAAATTCCCAATTGAAATCCACGTTACACACGCAAACCAGGCTAACGGCTGGGTGCGGTGAAATGGCTGGAGCACGGTGAAAAGGCTGGAGCGATGCGAAATGGCGGGAGCGAGGCAAAATGGCCGACGGGCCCATACTGGAGGCATACCTGCACTCCAACAACGATTCTCTTCGGAATCAACCGCAAAACCTGTCACACAGGTTTATCTGTCACAGCGATAACCACTCTGTCACAGGAATCCCTTTCCCAGGAAACCCAAAGTTCGCTCGTGACCCCCGTTCGCCAGTGTCTCCTCGAGACCTCAAAACAGCTCGGCTTTTCTTCCCGACCTCACTTGCTCCGCTCTTTTCTTGCTCTTCTTCCTCTTCCGGTTTTCTCTCGATCCGGTTTCTGGTTTCTTTTAAAACACAAATTTTTTACCTTTTGCAAACAGTTATCTCCATTTCACTGAAACGATAACAATAACAGTACATGGAACCAAAAATGCTTACAGTGGATGGATACCACGACGGAAGTGACGAATCCGTAACACTTCCCCCCC
>NW_027618587.1:0-67818 GCF_964187855.1 Myxine glutinosa | reverse complement strand
AGAACATATTAAAATAAGAGTCTTTAACTTCAAACCTCCTGAACCAGAGTCTATAGTTGATGCTGTAGAAAGAGTTAAACCTGTTGTTCAAACGTTGATTGAAAAAACACTAAAAGAAATGAAACCACTTAAATTTTATATGGGAGTAAAATTAGAAATGACAAAGGACGAAGGAGTTATAGATACACCATACATGAGAACTGAGCCACACTTTATATCTTCATATCAAGATTTTAAAACATCAGGAGTCTATGATGAACTTATTAAACAAGAGCAAGATGTGGATAATTCAATCGTAGGAAGTGGATTCAATATAGGAAAAATTATTTACATAGACATTCATATTCTTAAATCAGATCCTCTAAAAGCTTCTTCCTACATTGATTTACCCAGTGTTATCAAAAATAGAAAAGCAGTTATCAATATCAAAAATAAAGACAATAAATGTTTTCTCTGGTCTATTCTAGCACACTTACATCCTCCACATTTTCATGATGAAAGAGTATCTCATTATAAAAAATATGAGAATACATTAAATACGAAAGATCTAAAGTTTCCGATGGCTTTAAATGATATTCCTAAATTTGAAAAGATAAATAATTTATCAGTTAATGTTTATGGTCTAACAGAAACAAACAGCATTCAGGTTTTAAAGCTTTCTGACAATTGTAAACAAACTCATATTAATCTTCTATATTTTAATTCAGAGGAAAATTCACATTATACATACATTAAAGATATTGCTAAATTAATAAAACCACAAGTATGTAAAAGAACAAATAAAATATATATTTGTTTGCGTTGTCTTAACTTCTTCCATACACAAGAAAGATTAGATAAACATTCAAATTATTGTGGTGAACATAAATCAACGGTAATCAATATGCCTAAAGAAGGCTCAAATATCACATTCAAAGATGAAAAGAAAAAGATCAAACATCCATTTGTTATATATGCTGATTTTGAAAGTATTCTAGAAAAAATAGATACTGCTTCTCCAGATCCAAAAGATTCATACACAAATAAATATCAAAAACATACTCCTTGCGGTTTTTGTTATTATATCAAATCATCCGTTGGTGATAAATATAACAAGTTAGAGGAGTATAGAGGCTCAAATACCCCAGAGGAGTTTGTGAAACGACTAGAAAAAGACTGTGTCCGATTAACCAAGATAATGAGAGAAACTAATAAACCAATGTCTTTGACGAGTGAACAGAAAAGGGAATTTAGAAAAAACAATGTTTGTCATATTTGTGAGGAAAAAATTGGTGAAGGTCTAAAGGTTAGAGATCATTGTCATCTCACTGGTAAATATAGAGGTCCAGCTCATCAAAGTTGTAATATTAATTATCAACTCCCCTCTTTCATTCCTGTCTTTCTTCATAACAATGCTCATTATGATACGCATCTATTTATTAATGAACTTTCAAAGACATCTGGACACATTTCAGCAATTCCTAACACAGATCAGAAATACATTTCATTCACAAAAACAATTCACACATCTCCTATTACTCATATCAGATTTCTTGATACATTTAAATTCATGGCAAGTCCATTGGCTAACTTGGTTCAAAATCTAAAAGAGTTTCCATGTCTTTCAGAGTATTTTTCAGATAAAGATTTTCTAACACAAAAGGGAATTTACCCCTATGACTATATGGACTCATTTGAGAGATTCAATGAAACACAACTTCCTTTAAAAGAAAATTTCGATAACAAATTAAACAACAGTCATATATCTGATAAAGATTATGTACACGCACAAAATGTTTGGGAAAAATATAACATCAAGAATCTTGGTGAGTATCACGATTTGTATCTCAAAACTGATGTGCTTTTATTGGCCGATGTATTTGAAGCCTTTAGATCTGTTTGTCGCACTGGATATGGATTGGATCCTGCTCACTACTACACAGCACCTGGATTGGCTTGGAGCGCGATGTTGAAAATGACAAAACAAGATTTGGATTTGATAACCGATGTCGATATGCTTTTGATGATTGAAAAGGCAAAAAGAGGTGGAATTTCACAAGTATGCTCGAGCAGCTACTCAAAAGCAAATAACAAATATCTTCCAAATTATGATTCAACGAAAGAGAGTTCTTACTTGATGTACTATGACGCAAACAACTTGTATGGCTGGGCAATGTCTCAAGCTCTTCCTTATGGGAAACTAAGATGGGTAAAGGAAAAAGACTACACAAAGGTTTTACAAGATGTATGTATCTCTACACAAAAACAATTGGATGATTCAAAGGTTGGTTATTATTTTGAGGTTGATTTAAAATATCCTGAAGAACTTCATATCAAACATAAAGATCTTCCATTTGCTTGTGAGAAAGAAAGTCCAAAGAAAGAATGGTTGAGTGATTATCAACGATCGTTTGATATAGGTGAATCAACAGAAAAATTACTTACTACATTATATAACAAGAAAAATTATGTACTACACCAAAGAAATTTGCGACAATATTTATCAAAAGGTCTAAGAGTAGAGAAGATCCACAGGGTTCTAAAGTTCAATCAAAGTCATTGGTTAAAGGGGTACATTGATTTTAATACACAAAGAAGAACAGAGTCAAAAACAGATTTTGAGAAAGACTTTTATAAATTAATGAATAATGCGGTCTTTGGTAAGACCATGGAGAATGTGAGGAAAAGACAAAATATCAGACTAGCAACATCTTGGGAACAAGCATCAAAATTAATTAATAGACCGAGTTTTACTAGAGCTGAGGTCTTTACTGAGAACTTTTGTGCGATCCATTTGGTTAAAGAGAGTATTGAAATGGACAAACCTATTTACATTGGAACATCAATTCTTGACTTGTCAAAGTCATTAATGTATGATTACTTTTATATTAATCTAAAATCAAAGTATAAGGATAATGTGTCATTGTTGTATATGGATACTGATAGTTTTATTTTGAAAATTAATACTGATGATGTTTATTCAGATATGAAAAAGGACATTAATATCTATGATACAAGTAATTACAGTCCAGAGAGTGAGTTGTTCTCTTCTAAAAATAAAAAGGTGATTGGAAAGTTCAAGGATGAATTGGGAGGAAATGTTATGAGTGAATTTGTGGGATTGAGGTCAAAGGCTTATGCTTATAAATACATTGTGAATAACGTTGAAAAGACTGATAAGAAGTTAAAAGGTATAAAGAAAAATGTCATTAAAGAAACAATAAACTTTAAGGATTATTATAACTGTTTAACAACAAAGAAAGAAGAGTTTAGAAAGATTAATGGAATAAGAAGTTATAAACATCAATTATATTCAGAAGAGGTGAATAAGAAAGCATTGGGGGCTTTTGATGATAAGAGGTTTATTTTAGAAAATGGAATTGATCGTCTCCCTTATGGTTATATAAGTATATAAGATATATATATATATACGTGATAAGTTAAAAAGGGGGGTTAGGGATTTTAACGGGCTACCGCCACCTTTTTTACTATTATATAAATGATAGAACCAAGTATCAACCAGACTAAAGAGTGGAGGTGTAATCAACCTTGGTATATAAATGGAAAACATAACGAATGTGAAAAATATCAGATTCAAGAGGTTGAGAGAATCACTGGTCAGAAGGTTCTCAAGACGGATAAACGTATTCATTTGTTAAGTGGGGTAATGGAGGGTGGGAAGAAAAATATATTAGAGTGGAGTGAGAACTTTAATGGTTATCAATCGGATAATAAATATTATAATTTTAAAATGGTATGTGGGAGAGGAGGAGGTCAAACAAGAACCCTCCGTGAAACATACCACTTTATACTTTCACAACAAAAGGTTAAGGAACCTGTATACTTTATAAATATACTTGATGGGGATGAGTTCTATAGGAGAATGGAACTCTTAAAAAAGTTAGAAAGAGATAATATATTTATAGGCTCATTAGCAGAGTGGTCTAAGGAACTACATTAAGGGGCTAGTGGGGGGAATAGGGTAAAAATTACATGGAAGTGAGAATGATCATAGGTTCATAAGGCTAGAAGGATTATAGGTTCATAAAGGAAGAAAATCATAGGTTCATAAGGCGAGAAGGATTATAGGTTCATAAGGTGAGAAGGATTATAGGTTCATAAGGCGAGAAGGATTATAGGTTCATAAGGCGAGAAGGATTATAGGTTCATAGAGGGAGAAATAGAGGTGTTTATGATTTTTTTTAAAACAGGGGGGTAAATGACATTAGATAGGGATTTCCCATGTTAAACGGAGGTGTCCCAGAAGCAACATTTATCACCTACTAACATAAGTGCGAAAAGTGGTTTTTCAACACTAACACAAGTACGAAAAGTGGTTTTTCAACACTATCACATGTGCAAAAAGTGTTTTTTCCACACTAATACAAGTGCAAAAGTGGTTTCCTGCACCAACACAAGTGCGAAAAGTGGTTTTTCAACACTAACACAATTGCGAAAAGTGGTTTTTCAACACTAACACAAGTGTGAAAAGTGGTTTTTCAACACTATCACAAGTGCAAAAAGTGTTTTTTCCACACTAATACAAGTGCAAAAGTGGTTTCCTGCACCAACACAAGTGCGAAAAGTGGTTTTTCAACACTAACACAAGTGCTAAAAGTGGTTTTTCAACACTAACACAAGTACGAAAAGTGGTTTTTCCACACTAATACAAGTGCAAAAGTGGTTTCCTGCACCAACACAAGTGTGAAAAGTGGTTTTTCAACACTAACACAAGTGCGAAAAGTGGTTTTTCAACACTATCACAAGTGCAAAAAGTGTTTTTTCCACACTAATACAAGTGCAAAAGTGGTTTCCTGCACCAACACAAGTGCGAAAAGTGGTTTTTCAACACTAACACAAGTGCGAAAAGTGGTTTTTCAACACTAACACAAGTGCGTAAAGTGTTTTTTCCAAACTAAAACAAGTGCAAAAGTGGTTTCCTGCACCAACACAAGTGCGAAAAGTGGTTTTTCAACACTAACACAAGCACGAAAAGTGGTTTTTCGACACTAATACAAGTGCATAAGTGGTTCCTGCACCAACACAAGTGCGAAAAGTGGTTTTTCAACACTAACACAAGTGCGAAAAGTGGTTTTTCAACACTAACACAAGTGCGAAAAGTGGTTTTTCCACACTAATACAAGTGCAAAAGTGGTTTCCTGCACCAACACAAGTGCGAAAAGTGGTTTTTCAACACTAACACAAGTGCGAAAAGTGTTTTTTCAACACTATCACAAGTGCAAAAAGTGTTTTTTCCACACTAATACAAGTGCAAAAGTGGTTTCCTGCACCAACACAAGTGCGAAAAGTGGTTTTCAACACTAACACAAGTGCGAAAAGTGGTTTTTCAACACTAACACAAGTGCAAAAAGTGGTTTTTCCACACTAATACAAGTGCAAAAGTGGGTTCCTGCACCAACACAAGTGCGAAAAGTGTTTTTTCAACACTAACACAAGTGCGAAAAGTGGTATTTCAACACTATCACAAGTGCAAAAAGTGTTTTTTCCACACTAATACAAGTGCAAAAGTGGTTTCCTGCACCAACACATGTGCGAAAAGTGGTTTCCTGCACCAACACACGTGCGAAAAGTGGTTTTTCAACACTATCACAAGTGCTAAAAGTGTGTTTTTCAACACTATCACAAGTGCAAAAAGTGTTTTTCCATACTAATACAAGTGCAAAAGTGGTTTCCTGCACCAACACAAGTGCGAAAAGTGGTTTTTCAACACTAACACAAGTGCGAAAAGTGGTTTTTCAACACTAACACAAGTGCGAAAAGTGTTTTTTCCACACTAATACAAGTGCAAAAGTGGTTTCCTGCACCAACACAAGTGCGAAAAGTGGTTTTTCAACACTAACACAAGTGCAAAAGTGGTTTCCTGCACCAACACAAGTGTGAAAAGTGGTTTTTCAACACTAACACAAGTGCGAAAAGTGGTTTTTCAACACTATCACAAGTGCAAAAAGTGTTTTTTCCACACTAATACAAGTGCAAAAGTGGTTTCCTGCACCAACACAAGTGCGAAAAGTGGTTTTTCAACACTAACACAAGTGCGAAAAGTGGTTTTTCAACAC
Source organism: Myxine glutinosa (assembly GCF_964187855.1). Lineage (NCBI taxonomy): Eukaryota > Metazoa > Chordata > Myxini > Myxiniformes > Myxinidae > Myxine > Myxine glutinosa. The sequence goes on along the minus strand of NW_027618587.1, from coordinate 61,762 downwards.
TAACACAAGTGCGTAAAGTGTTTTTTCCACACTAAAACAAGTGCAAAAGTGGTTTCCTGCACCAACACAAGTGCGAAAAGTCGTTTTTCAACACTAACACAAGCACGAAAAGTGGTTTTTCTACACTAATACAAGTGCAAAAGTGGTTCCTGCACCAACACAAGTGCGAAAAGTGGTTTTTCAACACTAACACAAGTGCGAAAAGTGGTTTTTCAACACTATCACAAGTGCAAAAAGTGTTTTTTCCACACTAATACAAGTGCAAAAGTGGTTTCCTGCACCAACACAAGTGCGAAAAGTGGTTTTTCAACACTATCACAAGTGCAAAAAGTGTTTTTTCCACACTAATACAAGTGCAAAAGTGGTTTCCTGCACCAACACAAGTGCGAAAAGTGGTTTTTCAACACTAACACAAGTGCGAAAAGTGTTTTTTCAACACTAACACAAGTGCGAAAAGTGTTTTTTCCACACTAATACAAGTGCAAAAGTGGTTTCCTGCACCAACACAAGTGCGAACAGTGGTTTTTCAACAATAACACAAGTGTGAAAAGTGGTTTTTCAACACTAACACAAGTGCGAAAAGTGGTTTTTCAACACTAACACAAGTGCAAAAAGTGTTTTTTCCACACTAATACAAGTGCAAAAGTGGTTTCCTGCACCAACACAAGTGCGAAAAGTGGTTTTCAACACTAACACAAGTGCGAAAAGTGGTTTTTCAACACTAACACAAGTGCAAAAAGTGGTTTTTCCACACTAATACAAGTGCAAAAGTGGGTTCCTGCACCAACACAAGTGCGAAAAGTGTTTTTTCAACACTAACACAAGTGCGAAAAGTGGTTTTTCAACACTATCACAAGTGCAAAAAGTGCTTTTTCCACACTAATACAAGTGCAAAAGTGGTTTCCTGCACCAACACATGTGCGAAAAGTGGTTTTTCAACACTAACACAAGTGCGAAAAGTGGTTTTTCCACACTAATACAAGTGCAAAAGTGGTTTCCTGCACCAACACAAGTGCGAAAAGTGGTTTTTCAACACTATCACAAGTGCAAAAAGTGTTTTTTCCACACTAATACAAGTGCAAAAGTGGTTTCCTGCACCAACACAAGTGCGAAAAGTGGTTTTTCAACACTAACACAATTGCGAAAAGTGGTTTTTCCACACTAATACAAGTGCAAAAGTGGTTTCCTGCACCAACACAAGTGCAAAAAGTGGTTTTTCAACACTAACACAAGTGCGAAAAGTGGTTTTTCAACACTATCACAAGTGCAAAAAGTGTTTTTTCCACACTAATACAAGTGCAAAAGTGGTTTCCTGCACCAACACAAGTGCAAAAAGTGGTTTTTCAACACTAACACAAGTGCGAAAAGTGGTTTTTCAACACTATCACAAGTGCAAAAAGTGTTTTTTCCACACTAATACAAGTGCAAAAGTGGTTTCCTGCACCAACACAAGTACGAAAAGTGGTTTTTCAACACTAACACAAGTGCGAAAAGTGGTTTTTCAACACTAACACAAGTGCGAAAAGTGGTTTTTCAACACTATCACAAGTGCAAAAAGTGTTTTTTCCACACTAATACAAGTGCAAAAGTGGTTTCCTGCACCAACACAAGTGCGAAAAGTGGTTTTTCAACACTAACACAAGTGCGAAAAGTGGTTTTTCAACACTAACACAAGTGCGAAAAGTGTTTTTTCCACACTAATACAAGTGCAAAAGTGGTTTCCTGCACCAACACAAGTGCGAAAAGTGGTTTTTCAACACAAACACAAGTGCGAAAAGTGGTTTTTCAACACTAACACAAGTGCGAAAAGTGGTTTTTCAACACTAACACAAGTGCGAAAAGTGGTTTTTCCACACTAATACAAGTGCAAAAGTGGTTTCCTGCACCAACACAAGTGCGAAAAGTGTTTTTTCAACACGAACACAAGTGCGAAAAGTGGTTTTTCAACACTATCACAAGTGCAAAAAGTGTTTTTTCCACACTAATACAAGTGCAAAAGTGGTTTCCTGCACCAACACAAGTGCGAAAAGTGGTTTTTCAACACTAACACAAGTGCGAAAAGTGTTTTTTCCACACTAATACAAGTGCAAAAGTGGTTTCCTGCACCAACACAAGTGCGAAAAGTGGTTTTTCAACACTAACACAAGTGCGAAAAGTGATTTTTCAACACTAACACAAGTGCGAAAAGTGGTTTTTCAACACTAACACAAGTGCGAAAAGTGGTTTTTCAACACTATCGCAAGTGCAAAAAGTGTTTTTTCCACACTAATACAAGTGCAAAAGTGATTTCCTGCACCAACACAAGTGCGAAAAGTGGTTTTTCAACACTACCACAAGTGCGAAAAGTGGTTTTTCCACACTAATACAAGTGCAAAAGTGGTTTCCTGCACCAACACAAGTGCGAAAAGTGGTTTTTCAACACCAACACAAGTGCGAAAAGTGGTTTTTCAACACTATCACAAGTGCGAAAAGTGGTTTTTCAACACTATCACAAGTGCAAAAAGTGTTTTTCCAAACTAACACAAGTGCAAAAGTGGTTTCCTGCACCAACACAAGTGCGAAAAGTGGTTTTTCAACACTAACACAAGTGCGAAAAGTGGTTTTTCAACACTAACACAAGTGCGAAAAGTGTTTTTTCCACACTAATACAAGTGCAAAAGTGGTTTCCTGCACCAACACAAGTGCGAAAAGTGGTTTTTCAACACTAACACAAGGGCGAAAAGTGGTTTTTCAACACTAACACAAGTGCGAAAAGTGGTTTTTCAAAACTAACACAAGTGCGAAAAGTGGTTTTTCCACAGTAATACAAGTGCAAAAGTGGTTTCCTGCACCAACACAAGTGCGAAAAGTGGTTTTTCAACACTAACACAAGTGCGAAAAGTGGTTTTTCAACACTATCACAAGTGCAAAAAGTGTTTTTTCCACACTAATACAAGTGCAAAAGTGATTTCCTGCACCAACACAAGTGCGAAAAGTGGATTTTCAACACTAACACAAGTGCGAAAAGTGGTTTTTCAACACTATCACAAGTGCAAAAAGTGTTTTTTCCACACTAATACAAGTCCAAAAGCGGTTTCCTGCACCAACAGAAGTGCAAAAAGTGGTTTTTCAACACTAACACAAGTGCGAAAAGTGGTTTTTCAACACTAACAAAAGTGCGAAAAGTGGTTTTTCCACACTAATACAAGTGCAAAAGTGGTTTCCTGCACCAACACAAGTGCAAAAAGTGTTTTTTCAACACGAACACAAGTGCGAAAAGTGGTTTTTCAACACTATCACAAGTGCAAAAAGTGTTTTTCCACACGAATACAAGTGCAAAAGTGGTTTCCTGCACCAACACAAGTGCGAAAAGTGGTTTTTCAACACTAACACAAGTGTGAAAAGTGGTTTTTCAACACTATCACAAGTGCAAAAAGTGTTTTTTCCACACTAATACAAGTGCAAAAGTGGTTTCCTGCACCAACACAAGTGCGAAAAGTGGTTTTTCAACACTAACACAATTGCGAAAAGTGGTTTTTCAACACTAACACAAGTGCGAAAAGTGTTTTTTCCACACTAATACAAGTGCAAAAGTGGTTTCCTGCACCAACACAAGTGCAAAAAGTGGTTTTTCAACACTAACACAAGTGCGAAAAGTGGTTTTTCAACACTATCACAAGTGCAAAAAGTGTTTTTTCCACACTAATACAAGTGCAAAAGTGGTTTCCTGCACCAACACAAGTACGAAAAGTGGTTTTTCAACACTAACACAAGTGCGAAAAGTGGTTTTTCAACACTAACACAAGTGCGAAAAGTGGTTTTTCAACACTATCACAAGTGCAAAAAGTGTTTTTTCCACACTAATACAAGTGCAAAAGTGGTTTCCTGCACCAACACAAGTGCGAAAAGTGGTTTTTCAACACTAACACAAGTGCGAAAAGTGGTTTTTCAACACTAACACAAGTGCGAAAAGTGTTTTTTCCACACTAATACAAGTGCAAAAGTGGTTTCCTGCACCAACACAAGTGCGAAAAGTGGTTTTTCAACACAAACACAAGTGCGAAAAGTGGTTTTTCAACACTAACACAAGTGCGAAAAGTGGTTTTTCAACACTAACACAAGTGCGAAAAGTGGTTTTTCCACACTAATACAAGTGCAAAAGTGGTTTCCTGCACCAACACAAGTGCGAAAAGTGGTTTTTCAACACTAACACAAGTGCGAAAAGTGGTTTTTCAACACTATCACAAGTGCAAAAAGTGTTTTTTCCACACTAATACAAGTGCAAAAGTGGTTTCCTGCACCAACACAAGTGCGAAAAGTGGTTTTTCAACACTAACACAAGTGCGAAAAGTGTTTTTTCCACACTAATACAAGTGCAAAAGTGGTTTCCTGCACCAACACAAGTGCGAAAATTGGTTTTTCAACACTAACACAAGGGCGAAAAGTGGTTTTTCAACACTAACACAAGTGCGAAAAGTGGTTTTTCAAAACTAACACAAGTGCGAAAAGTGGTTTTTCCACAGTAATACAAGTGCAAAAGTGGTTTCCTGCACCAACACAAGTGCGAAAAGTGGTTTTTCAACACTAACACAAGTGCGAAAAGTGGTTTTTCAACACTATCACAAGTGCAAAAAGTGTTTTTTCCACACTAATACAAGTGCAAAAGTGATTTCCTGCACCAACACAAGTGCGAAAAGTGGATTTTCAACACTAACACAAGTGCGAAAAGTGGTTTTTCAACACTATCACAAGTGCAAAAAGTGTTTTTTCCACACTAATACAAGTCCAAAAGCGGTTTCCTGCACCAACAGAAGTGCAAAAAGTGGTTTTTCAACACTAACACAAGTGCGAAAAGTGGTTTTTCAACACTAACAAAAGTGCGAAAAGTGGTTTTTCCACACTAATACAAGTGCAAAAGTGGTTTCCTGCACCAACACAAGTGCAAAAAGTGTTTTTTCAACACGAACACAAGTGCGAAAAGTGGTTTTTCAACACTAACACAAGTGCGAAAAGTGGTTTTTCCACACTAATACAAGTGCAAAAGTGGTTTCCTGCACCAACACAAGTGCAAAAAGTGGTTTTTCAACACTAACACAAGTGCGAAAAGTGGTTTTTCAACACTATCACAAGTGCAAAAAGTGTTTTTTCCACACTAATACAAGTGCAAAAGTGGTTTCCTGCACCAACACAAGTGCGAAAAGTGGTTTTTCAACACTAACACAAGTGCGAAAAGTGGTTTTTCAACACTAACACAAGTGCGAAAAGTGGTTTTTCAACACTAACACAAGTGCGAAAAGTGGTTTTTCAACACTATCGCAAGTGCAAAAAGTGTTTTTTCCACACTAATACAAGTGCAAAAGTGATTTCCTGCACCAACACAAGTGCGAAAAGTGGTTTTTCAACACTACCACAAGTGCGAAAAGTGGTTTTTCCACACTAATACAAGTGCAAAAGTGGTTTCCTGCACCAACACAAGTGCGAAAAGTGGTTTTTCAACACCAACACAAGTGCGAAAAGTGGTTTTTCAACACTATCACAAGTGCGAAAAGTGGTTTTTCAACACTATCACAAGTGCAAAAAGTGTTTTTCCAAACTAACACAAGTGCAAAAGTGGTTTCCTGCACCAACACAAGTGCGAAAAGTGGTTTTTCAACACTAACACAAGTGCGAAAAGTGGTTTTTCAACACTAACACAAGTGCGAAAAGTGTTTTTTCCACACTAATACAAGTGCAAAAGTGGTTTCCTGCACCAACACAAGTGCGAAAAGTGGTTTTTCAACACTAACACAAGGGCGAAAAGTGGTTTTTCAACACTAACACAAGTGCGAAAAGTGGTTTTTCAAAACGAACACAAGTGCGAAAAGTGGTTTTTCCACAGTAATACAAGTGCAAAAGTGGTTTCCTGCACCAACACAAGTGCGAAAAGTGGTTTTTCAACACTAACACAAGTGCGAAAAGTGGTTTTTCAACACTATCACAAGTGCAAAAAGTGTTTTTTCCACACTAATACAAGTGCAAAAGTGATTTCCTGCACCAATACAAGTGCGAAAAGTGGATTTTCAACACTAACACAAGTGCGAAAAGTGGTTTTTCAACACTATCACAAGTGCAAAAAGTATTTTTTCCACACTAATACAAGTCCAAAAGCGGTTTCCTGCACCAACAGAAGTGCAAAAAGTGGTTTTTCAACACTAACACAAGTGCGAAAAGTGGTTTTTCAACACTAACAAAAGTGCGAAAAGTGGTTTTTCCACACTAATACAAGTGCAAAAGTGGTTTCCTGCACCAACACAAGTGCAAAAAGTGTTTTTTCAACACGAACACAAGTGCGAAAAGTGGTTTTTCAACACTATCACAAGTGCAAAAAGTGTTTTTTCCACACGAATACAAGTGCAAAAGTGGTTTCCTGCACCAACACAAGTGCGAAAAGTGGTTTTTCAACACTAACACAAGTGCGAAAAGTGGTTTTTCAACACTAACACAAGTGCGAAAAGTGGTTTTTCAACACTATCACAAGTGCAAAAAGTGTTTTTTCCACACTAATACAAGTGCAAAAGTGGTTTCCTGCACCAACACAAGTGCGAAAAGTGGTTTTTCAACACTAACATAAGTGCGAAAAGTGGTTTTTCAACACTAACACAAGTGCGAAAAGTGTTTTTTCCACACTAATACAAGTGCAAAAGTGGTTTCCTGCACCAACACAAGTGCGAAAAGTGGTTTTTCAACACTAACACAAGTGCTAAAAGTGGTTTTTCAACACCAACACAAGTGCGAAAAGTGGTTTTTCAACACTAACACAAGTGCGAAAAGAGGTTTTTCAACACTAACACAAGTGCGAAAAGTGGTTTTTCAACACTAACACAAGTGCGAAAAGTGGTTTTTCAACACTATCGCAAGTGCAAAAAGTGTTTTTTCCACACTAATACAAGTGCAAAAGTGATTTCCTGCACCAACACAAGTGCGAAAAGTGGTTTTTCAACACTACCACAAGTGCGAAAAGTGGTTTTTCCACACTAATACAAGTGCAAAAGTGGTTTCCTGCACCAACACAAGTGCGAAAAGTGGTTTTTCAACACCAACACAAGTGCGAAAAGTGGTTTTTCAACACTATCACAAGTGCGAAAAGTGGTTTTTCAACACTATCACAAGTGCAAAAAGTGTTTTTCCAAACTAACACAAGTGCAAAAGTGGTTTCCTGCACCAACACAAGTGCGAAAAGTGGTTTTTCAACACTAACACAAGTGCGAAAAGTGGTTTTTCAACACTAACACAAGTGCGAAAAGTGTTTTTTCCACACTAATACAAGTGCAAAAGTGGTTTCCTGCACCAACACAAGTGCGAAAAGTGGTTTTTCAACACTAACACAAGGGCGAAAAGTGGTTTTTCAACACTAACACAAGTGCGAAAAGTGGTTTTTCAAAACGAACACAAGTGCGAAAAGTGGTTTTTCCACAGTAATACAAGTGCAAAAGTGGTTTCCTGCACCAACACAAGTGCGAAAAGTGGTTTTTCAACACTAACACAAGTGCGAAAAGTGGTTTTTCAACACTATCACAAGTGCAAAAAGTGTTTTTTCCACACTAATACAAGTGCAAAAGTGATTTCCTGCACCAACACAAGTGCGAAAAGTGGATTTTCAACACTAACACAAGTGCGAAAAGTGGTTTTTCAACACTATCACAAGTGCAAAAAGTGTTTTTTCCACACTAATACAAGTCCAAAAGCGGTTTCCTGCACCAACAGAAGTGCAAAAAGTGGTTTTTCAACACTAACACAAGTGCGAAAAGTGGTTTTTCAACACTAACAAAAGTGCGAAAAGTGGTTTTTCCACACTAATACAAGTGCAAAAGTGGTTTCCTGCACCAACACAAGTGCAAAAAGTGTTTTTTCAACACGAACACAAGTGCGAAAAGTGGTTTTTCAACACTATCACAAGTGCAAAAAGTGTTTTTTCCACACGAATACAAGTGCAAAAGTGGTTTCCTGCACCAACACAAGTGCGAAAAGTGGTTTTTCAACACTAACACAAGTGCGAAAAGTGGTTTTTCAACACTATCACAAGTGCAAAAAGTGTTTTTTCCACACTAATACAAGTGCAAAAGTGGTTTCCTGCACCAACACAAGTGCGAAAAGTGGTTTTTCAACACTAACACAATTGCGAAAAGTGGTTTTTCAACACTAACACAAGTGCGAAAAGTGTTTTTTCCACACTAATACAAGTGCAAAAGTGGTTTCCTGCACCAACACAAGTGCAAAAAGTGGTTTTTCAACACTAACACAAGTGCGAAAAGTGGTTTTTCAACACTATCACAAGTGCAAAAAGTGTTTTTTCCACACTAATACAAGTGCAAAATTGGTTTCCTGCACCAACACAAGTACGAAAAGTGGTTTTTCAACACTAACACAAGTGCGAAAAGTGGTTTTTCAACACTAACACAAGTGCGAAAAGTGGTTTTTCAACACTATCACAAGTGCAAAAAGTGTTTTTTCCACACTAATACAAGTGCAAAAGTGGTTTCCTGCACCAACACAAGTGCGAAAAGTGGTTTTTCAACACTAACACAAGTGCGAAACGTGGTTTTTCAACACTAACACAAGTGCGAAAAGTGTTTTTTCCACACTAATACAAGTGCAAAAGTGGTTTCCTGCACCAACACAAGTGCGAAAAGTGGTTTTTCAACACAAACACAAGTGCGAAAAGTGGTTTTTCAACACTAACACAAGTGCGAAAAGTGGTTTTTCAACACTAACACAAGTGCGAAAAGTGGTTTTTCCACACTAATACAAGTGCAAAAGTGGTTTCCTGCACCAACACAAGTGCGAAAAGTGGTTTTTCAACACTAACACAAGTGCGAAAAGTGGTTTTTCAACACTATCACAAGTGCAAAAAGTGTTTTTTCCACACTAATACAAGTGCAAAAGTGGTTTCCTGCACCAACACAAGTGCGAAAAGTGGTTTTTCAACACTAACACAATTGCGAAAAGTGGTTTTTCCACACTAACACAAGTGCGAAAAGTGTTTTTTCCACACTAATACAAGTGCAAGAGTGGTTTCCTGCACCAACACAAGTGCGAAAAGTGGTTTTTCAACACTAACACAAGTGCGAAAAGTGGTTTTTCAACACTAACACAAGTGCGAAAAGTGGTTTTTCAACACTAACACAAGTGCGAAAAGTGGTTTTTCAACACTAACACAAGTGCGAAAAGTGGTTTTTCCACACTAATACAAGTGCAAAAGTGGTTTCCTGCACCAACACAAGTGTAAAAAGTGGTTTTTCAACACTAACACAAGTGCGAAAAGTGGTTTTTCAACACTATCACAAGTGCAAAAAGTGTTTTTTCCACACTAATACAAGTGCAAAAGTGGTTTCCTGCACCAACACAAGTACGAAAAGTGGTTTTTCAACACTAACACAAGTGCGAAAGTGGTTTTTCAACACTAACACAAGTGCGAAAAGTGGTTTTTCAACACTATCACAAGTGCGAAAAGTGGTTTTTCCACACTAATACAAGTGCAAAAGTGGTTTCCTGCACCAACACAAGTGCGAAAAGTGGTTTTTCAACACTAACACAAGTGCGAAAAGTGGTTTTTCAACACTATCACAAGTGCAAAAAGTGTTTTTTCCACACTAATACAAGTGCAAAAGTGGTTTCCTGCACCAACACAAGTGCGAAAAGTGGTTTTTCAACACTAACACAAGTGCGAAAAGTGTTTTTTCCACACAAATACAAGTGCAAAAGTGGTTTCCTGCACCAACACAAGTGCGAAAAGTGGTTTTTCAACACTAACACAAGGGCGAAAAGTGGTTTTTCAACACTAACACAAGTGCGAAAAGTGGTTTTTCAAAACTAACACAAGTGCGAAAAGTGGTTTTTCCACAGTAATACAAGTGCAAAAGTGGTTTCCTGCACCAACACAAGTGCGAAAAGTGGTTTTTCAACACTAACACAAGTGCGAAAAGTGGTTTTTCAACACTATCACAAGTGCAAAAAGTGTTTTTTCCACACTAATACAAGTGCAAAAGTGATTTCCTGCACCAACACAAGTGCGAAAAGTGGATTTTCAACACTAACACAAGTGCGAAAAGTGGTTTTTCAACACTATCACAAGTGCAAAAAGTGTTTTTTCCACACTAATACAAGTCCAAAAGCGGTTTCCTGCACCAACAGAAGTGCAAAAAGTGGTTTTTCAACACTAACACAAGTGCGAAAAGTGGTTTTTCAACACTAACAAAAGTGCGAAAAGTGGTTTTTCCACACTAACAAAAGTGCGAAAAGTGGTTTTTCCACACTAATACAAGTGCAAAAGTGGTTTCCTGCACCAACACAAGTGCAAAAAGTGTTTTTTCAACACGAACACAAGTGCGAAAAGTGGTTTTTCAACACTATCACAAGTGCAAAAAGTGTTTTTTCCACACGAATACAAGTGCAAAAGTGGTTTCCTGCACCAACACAAGTGCGAAAAGTGGTTTTTCAACACTAACACAAGTGCGAAAAGTGGTTTTTCAACACTATCACAAGTGCAAAAAGTGTTTTTTCCACACTAATACAAGTGCAAAAGTGGTTTCCTGCACCAACACAAGTGCGAAAAGTGGTTTTTCAACACTAACACAATTGCGAAAAGTGGTTTTTCAACACTAACACAAGTGCGAAAAGTGTTTTTTCCACACTAATACAAGTGCAAAAGTGGTTTCCTGCACCAACACAAGTGCAAAAAGTGGTTTTTCAACACTAACACAAGTGCGAAAAGTGGTTTTTCAACACTATCACAAGTGCAAAAAGTGTTTTTTCCACACTAATACAAGTGCAAAATTGGTTTCCTGCACCAACACAAGTACGAAAAGTGGTTTTTCAACACTAACACAAGTGCGAAAAGTGGTTTTTCAACACTAACACAAGTGCGAAAAGTGGTTTTTCAACACTATCACAAGTGCAAAAAGTGTTTTTTCCACACTAATACAAGTGCAAAAGTGGTTTCCTGCACCAACACAAGTGCGAAAAGTGGTTTTTCAACACTAACATAAGTGCGAAAAGTGGTTTTTCAACACTAACACAAGTGCGAAAAGTGTTTTTTCCACACTAATACAAGTGCAAAAGTGGTTTCCTGCACCAACACAAGTGCGAAAAGTGGTTTTTCAACACTAACACAAGTGCTAAAAGTGGTTTTTCAACACCAACACAAGTGCGAAAAGTGGTTTTTCAACACTAACACAAGTGCGAAAAGTGGTTTTTCAACACTAACACAAGTGCGAAAAGTGGTTTTTCAACACTAACACAAGTGCGAAAAGTGGTTTTTCAACACTATCGCAAGTGCAAAAAGTGTTTTTTCCACACTAATACAAGTGCAAAAGTGATTTCCTGCACCAACACAAGTGCGAAAAGTGGTTTTTCAACACTACCACAAGTGCGAAAAGTGGTTTTTCCACACTAATACAAGTGCAAAAGTGGTTTCCTGCACCAACACAAGTGCGAAAAGTGGTTTTTCAACACCAACACAAGTGCGAAAAGTGGTTTTTCAACACTATCACAAGTGCGAAAAGTGGTTTTTCAACACTATCACAAGTGCAAAAAGTGTTTTTCCAAACTAACACAAGTGCAAAAGTGGTTTCCTGCACCAACACAAGTGCGAAAAGTGGTTTTTCAACACTAACACAAGTGCGAAAAGTGGTTTTTCAACACTAACACAAGTGCGAAAAGTGTTTTTTCCACACTAATACAAGTGCAAAAGTGGTTTCCTGCACCAACACAAGTGCGAAAAGTGGTTTTTCAACACTAACACAAGGGCGAAAAGTGGTTTTTCAACACTAACACAAGTGCGAAAAGTGGTTTTTCAAAACGAACACAAGTGCGAAAAGTGGTTTTTCCACAGTAATACAAGTGCAAAAGTGGTTTCCTGCACCAACACAAGTGCGAAAAGTGGTTTTTCAACACTAACACAAGTGCGAAAAGTGGTTTTTCAACACTATCACAAGTGCAAAAAGTGTTTTTTCCACACTAATACAAGTGCAAAAGTGATTTCCTGCACCAACACAAGTGCGAAAAGTGGATTTTCAACACTAACACAAGTGCGAAAAGTGGTTTTTCAACACTATCACAAGTGCAAAAAGTGTTTTTTCCACACTAATACAAGTCCAAAAGCGGTTTCCTGCACCAACAGAAGTGCAAAAAGTGGTTTTTCAACACTAACACAAGTGCGAAAAGTGGTTTTTCAACACTAACAAAAGTGCGAAAAGTGGTTTTTCCACACTAATACAAGTGCAAAAGTGGTTTCCTGCACCAACACAAGTGCAAAAAGTGTTTTTTCAACACGAACACAAGTGCGAAAAGTGGTTTTTCAACACTATCACAAGTGCAAAAAGTGTTTTTTCCACACGAATACAAGTGCAAAAGTGGTTTCCTGCACCAACACAAGTGCGAAAAGTGGTTTTTCAACACTAACACAAGTGCGAAAAGTGGTTTTTCAACACTATCACAAGTGCAAAAAGTGTTTTTTCCACACTAATACAAGTGCAAAAGTGGTTTCCTGCACCAACACAAGTGCGAAAAGTGGTTTTTCAACACTAACACAATTGCGAAAAGTGGTTTTTCAACACTAACACAAGTGCGAAAAGTGTTTTTTCCACACTAATACAAGTGCAAAAGTGGTTTCCTGCACCAACACAAGTGCAAAAAGTGGTTTTTCAACACTAACACAAGTGCGAAAAGTGGTTTTTCAACACTATCACAAGTGCAAAAAGTGTTTTTTCCACACTAATACAAGTGCAAAATTGGTTTCCTGCACCAACACAAGTACGAAAAGTGGTTTTTCAACACTAACACAAGTGCGAAAAGTGGTTTTTCAACACTAACACAAGTGCGAAAAGTGGTTTTTCAACACTATCACAAGTGCAAAAAGTGTTTTTTCCACACTAATACAAGTGCAAAAGTGGTTTCCTGCACCAACACAAGTGCGAAAAGTGGTTTTTCAACACTAACACAAGTGCGAAAAGTGGTTTTTCAACACTAACACAAGTGCGAAAAGTGTTTTTTCCACACTAATACAAGTGCAAAAGTGGTTTCCTGCACCAACACAAGTGCGAAAAGTGGTTTTTCAACACAAACACAAGTGCGAAAAGTGGTTTTTCAACACTAACACATGTGCGAAAAGTGGTTTTTCAACACTAACACAAGTGCGAAAAGTGGTTTTTCCACACTAATACAAGTGCAAAAGTGGTTTCCTGCACCAACACAAGTGCGAAAAGTGGTTTTTCAACACTAACACAAGTGCGAAAAGTGGTTTTTCAACACTATCACAAGTGCAAAAAGTGTTTTTTCCACACTAATACAAGTGCAAAAGTGGTTTCCTGCACCAACACAAGTGCGAAAAGTGGTTTTTCAACACTAACACAATTGCGAAAAGTGGTTTTTCCACACTAACACAAGTGCGAAAAGTGTTTTTTCCACACTAATACAAGTGCAAGAGTGGTTTCCTGCACCAACACAAGTGCGAAAAGTGGTTTTTCAACACTAACACAAGTGCGAAAAGTGGTTTTTCAACACTAACACAAGTGCGAAAAGTGGTTTTTCAACACTAACACAAGTGCGAAAAGTGGTTTTTCAACACTAACACAAGTGCGAAAAGTGGTTTTTCCACACTAATACAAGTGCAAAAGTGGTTTCCTGCACCAACACAAGTGTAAAAAGTGGTTTTTCAACACTAACACAAGTGCGAAAAGTGGTTTTTCAACACTATCACAAGTGCAAAAAGTGTTTTTTCCACACTAATACAAGTGCAAAAGTGGTTTCCTGCACCAACACAAGTACGAAAAGTGGTTTTTCAACACTAACACAAGTGCGAAAAGTGGTTTTTCAACACTAACACAAGTGCGAAAAGTGGTTTTTCAACACTATCACAAGTGCGAAAAGTGGTTTTTCCACACTAATACAAGTGCAAAAGTGGTTTCCTGCACCAACACAAGTGCGAAAAGTGGTTTTTCAACACTAACACAAGTGCGAAAAGTGGTTTTTCAACACTATCACAAGTGCAAAAAGTGTTTTTTCCACACTAATACAAGTGCAAAAGTGGTTTCCTGCACCAACACAAGTGCGAAAAGTGGTTTTTCAACACTAACACAAGTGCGAAAAGTGTTTTTTCCACACAAATACAAGTGCAAAAGTGGTTTCCTGCACCAACACAAGTGCGAAAAGTGGTTTTTCAACACTAACACAAGGGCGAAAAGTGGTTTTTCAACACTAACACAAGTGCGAAAAGTGGTTTTTCAAAACTAACACAAGTGCGAAAAGTGGTTTTTCCACAGTAATACAAGTGCAAAAGTGGTTTCCTGCACCAACACAAGTGCGAAAAGTGGTTTTTCAACACTAACACAAGTGCGAAAAGTGGTTTTTCAACACTATCACAAGTGCAAAAAGTGTTTTTTCCACACTAATACAAGTGCAAAAGTGATTTCCTGCACCAACACAAGTGCGAAAAGTGGATTTTCAACACTAACACAAGTGCGAAAAGTGGTTTTTCAACACTATCACAAGTGCAAAAAGTGTTTTTTCCACACTAATACAAGTCCAAAAGCGGTTTCCTGCACCAACAGAAGTGCAAAAAGTGGTTTTTCAACACTAACACAAGTGCGAAAAGTGGTTTTTCAACACTAACAAAAGTGCGAAAAGTGGTTTTTCCACACTAATACAAGTGCAAAAGTGGTTTCCTGCACCAACACAAGTGCAAAAAGTGTTTTTTCAACACGAACACAAGTGCGAAAAGTGGTTTTTCAACACTAACACAAGTGCGAAAAGTGGTTTTTCCACACTAATACAAGTGCAAAAGTGGTTTCCTGCACCAACACAAGTGCAAAAAGTGGTTTTTCAACACTAACACAAGTGCGAAAAGTGGTTTTTCAACACTATCACAAGTGCAAAAAGTGGTTTTTCCACACTAATACAAGTGCAAAAGTGGTTTCCTGCACCAACACAAGTGCGAAAAGTGGTTTTTCAACACTAACACAAGTGCGAAAAGTGGTTTTTCAACACTAACACAAGTGCGAAAAGTGGTTTTTCAACACTAACACAAGTGCGAAAAGTGGTTTTTCAACACTATCGCAAGTGCAAAAAGTGTTTTTTCCACACTAATACAAGTGCAAAAGTGATTTCCTGCACCAACACAAGTGCGAAAAGTGGTTTTTCAACACTACCACAAGTGCGAAAAGTGGTTTTTCCACACTAATACAAGTGCAAAAGTGGTTTCCTGCACCAACACAAGTGCGAAAAGTGGTTTTTCAACACCAACACAAGTGCGAAAAGTGGTTTTTCAACACTATCACAAGTGCGAAAAGTGGTTTTTCAACACTATCACAAGTGCAAAAAGTGTTTTTCCAAACTAATACAAGTGCAAAAGTGATTTCCTGCACCAACACAAGTGCGAAAAGTGGTTTTTCAACACTAACACAAGTGCGAAAAGTGGTTTTTCAACACTATCACAAGTGCAAAAAGTGTTTTTTCCACACTAATACAAGTCCAAAAGCGGTTTCCTGCACCAACAGAAGTGCAAAAAGTGGTTTTTCAACACTAACACAAGTGCGAAAAGTGGTTTTTCAACACTATCACAAGTGCAAAAAGTGTTTTTTCCACACTAATACAAGTCCAAAAGCGGTTTCCTGCACCAACAGAAGTGCAAAAAGTGGTTTTTCAACACTAACACAAGTGCGAAAAGTGGTTTTTCAACACTAACAAAAGTGCGAAAAGTGGTTTTTCCACACTAATACAAGTGCAAAAGTGGTTTCCTGCACCAACACAAGTGCAAAAAGTGTTTTTTCAACACGAACACAAGTGCGAAAAGTGGTTTTTCAACACTAACACAAGTGCGAAAAGTGGTTTTTCCACACTAATACAAGTGCAAAAGTGGTTTCCTGCACCAACACAAGTGCAAAAAGTGGTTTTTCAACACTAACACAAGTGCGAAAAGTGGTTTTTCAACACTATCACAAGTGCAAAAAGTGTTTTTTCCACACTAATACAAGTGCAAAAGTGGTTTCCTGCACCAACACAAGTGCGAAAAGTGGTTTTTCAACACTAACACAAGTGCGAAAAGTGGTTTTTCAACACTAACACAAGTGCGAAAAGTGGTTTTTCAACACTAACACAAGTGCGAAAAGTGGTTTTTCAACACTATCGCAAGTGCAAAAAGTGTTTTTTCCACACTAATACAAGTGCAAAAGTGATTTCCTGCACCAACACAAGTGCGAAAAGTGGTTTTTCAACACTACCACAAGTGCGAAAAGTGGTTTTTCCACACTAATACAAGTGCAAAAGTGGTTTCCTGCACCAACACAAGTGCGAAAAGTGGTTTTTCAACACCAACACAAGTGCGAAAAGTGGTTTTTCAACACTATCACAAGTGCGAAAAGTGGTTTTTCAACACTATCACAAGTGCAAAAAGTGTTTTTCCAAACTAACACAAGTGCAAAAGTGGTTTCCTGCACCAACACAAGTGCGAAAAGTGGTTTTTCAACACTAACACAAGTGCGAAAAGTGGTTTTTCAACACTAACACAAGTGCGAAAAGTGTTTTTTCCACACTAATACAAGTGCAAAAGTGGTTTCCTGCACCAACACAAGTGCGAAAAGTGGTTTTTCAACACTAACACAAGGGCGAAAAGTGGTTTTTCAACACTAACACAAGTGCGAAAAGTGGTTTTTCAAAACGAACACAAGTGCGAAAAGTGGTTTTTCCACAGTAATACAAGTGCAAAAGTGGTTTCCTGCACCAACACAAGTGCGAAAAGTGGTTTTTCAACACTAACACAAGTGCGAAAAGTGGTTTTTCAACACTATCACAAGTGCAAAAAGTGTTTTTTCCACACTAATACAAGTGCAAAAGTGATTTCCTGCACCAATACAAGTGCGAAAAGTGGATTTTCAACACTAACACAAGTGCGAAAAGTGGTTTTTCAACACTATCACAAGTGCAAAAAGTATTTTTTCCACACTAATACAAGTCCAAAAGCGGTTTCCTGCACCAACAGAAGTGCAAAAAGTGGTTTTTCAACACTAACACAAGTGCGAAAAGTGGTTTTTCAACACTAACAAAAGTGCGAAAAGTGGTTTTTCCACACTAATACAAGTGCAAAAGTGGTTTCCTGCACCAACACAAGTGCAAAAAGTGTTTTTTCAACACGAACACAAGTGCGAAAAGTGGTTTTTCAACACTATCACAAGTGCAAAAAGTGTTTTTTCCACACGAATACAAGTGCAAAAGTGGTTTCCTGCACCAACACAAGTGCGAAAAGTGGTTTTTCAACACTAACACAAGTGCGAAAAGTGGTTTTTCAACACTATCACAAGTGCAAAAAGTGTTTTTTCCACACTAATACAAGTGCAAAAGTGGTTTCCTGCACCAACACAAGTGCGAAAAGTGGTTTTTCAACACTAACACAATTGCGAAAAGTGGTTTTTCAACACTAACACAAGTGCGAAAAGTGTTTTTTCCACACTAATACAAGTGCAAAAGTGGTTTCCTGCACCAACACAAGTGCAAAAAGTGGTTTTTCAACACTAACACAAGTGCGAAAAGTGGTTTTTCAACACTATCACAAGTGCAAAAAGTGTTTTTTCCACACTAATACAAGTGCAAAATTGGTTTCCTGCACCAACACAAGTACGAAAAGTGGTTTTTCAACACTAACACAAGTGCGAAAAGTGGTTTTTCAACACTAACACAAGTGCGAAAAGTGGTTTTTCAACACTATCACAAGTGCAAAAAGTGTTTTTTCCACACTAATACAAGTGCAAAAGTGGTTTCCTGCACCAACACAAGTGCGAAAAGTGGTTTTTCAACACTAACATAAGTGCGAAAAGTGGTTTTTCAACACTAACACAAGTGCGAAAAGTGTTTTTTCCACACTAATACAAGTGCAAAAGTGGTTTCCTGCACCAACACAAGTGCGAAAAGTGGTTTTTCAACACTAACACAAGTGCTAAAAGTGGTTTTTCAACACCAACACAAGTGCGAAAAGTGGTTTTTCAACACTAACACAAGTGCGAAAAGTGGTTTTTCAACACTAACACAAGTGCGAAAAGTGGTTTTTCAACACTAACACAAGTGCGAAAAGTGGTTTTTCAACACTATCGCAAGTGCAAAAAGTGTTTTTTCCACACTAATACAAGTGCAAAAGTGATTTCCTGCACCAACACAAGTGCGAAAAGTGGTTTTTCAACACTACCACAAGTGCGAAAAGTGGTTTTTCCACACTAATACAAGTGCAAAAGTGGTTTCCTGCACCAACACAAGTGCGAAAAGTGGTTTTTCAACACCAACACAAGTGCGAAAAGTGGTTTTTCAACACTATCACAAGTGCGAAAAGTGGTTTTTCAACACTATCACAAGTGCAAAAAGTGTTTTTCCAAACTAACACAAGTGCAAAAGTGGTTTCCTGCACCAACACAAGTGCGAAAAGTGGTTTTTCAACACTAACACAAGTGCGAAAAGTGGTTTTTCAACACTAACACAAGTGCGAAAAGTGTTTTTTCCACACTAATACAAGTGCAAAAGTGGTTTCCTGCACCAACACAAGTGCGAAAAGTGGTTTTTCAACACTAACACAAGGGCGAAAAGTGGTTTTTCAACACTAACACAAGTGCGAAAAGTGGTTTTTCAAAACGAACACAAGTGCGAAAAGTGGTTTTTCCACAGTAATACAAGTGCAAAAGTGGTTTCCTGCACCAACACAAGTGCGAAAAGTGGTTTTTCAACACTAACACAAGTGCGAAAAGTGGTTTTTCAACACTATCACAAGTGCAAAAAGTGTTTTTTCCACACTAATACAAGTGCAAAAGTGATTTCCTGCACCAACACAAGTGCGAAAAGTGGATTTTCAACACTAACACAAGTGCGAAAAGTGGTTTTTCAACACTATCACAAGTGCAAAAAGTGTTTTTTCCACACTAATACAAGTCCAAAAGCGGTTTCCTGCACCAACAGAAGTGCAAAAAGTGGTTTTTCAACACTAACACAAGTGCGAAAAGTGGTTTTTCAACACTAACAAAAGTGCGAAAAGTGGTTTTTCCACACTAATACAAGTGCAAAAGTGGTTTCCTGCACCAACACAAGTGCAAAAAGTGTTTTTTCAACACGAACACAAGTGCGAAAAGTGGTTTTTCAACACTATCACAAGTGCAAAAAGTGTTTTTTCCACACGAATACAAGTGCAAAAGTGGTTTCCTGCACCAACACAAGTGCGAAAAGTGGTTTTTCAACACTAACACAAGTGCGAAAAGTGGTTTTTCAACACTATCACAAGTGCAAAAAGTGTTTTTTCCACACTAATACAAGTGCAAAAGTGGTTTCCTGCACCAACACAAGTGCGAAAAGTGGTTTTTCAACACTAACACAATTGCGAAAAGTGGTTTTTCAACACTAACACAAGTGCGAAAAGTGTTTTTTCCACACTAATACAAGTGCAAAAGTGGTTTCCTGCACCAACACAAGTGCAAAAAGTGGTTTTTCAACACTAACACAAGTGCGAAAAGTGGTTTTTCAACACTATCACAAGTGCAAAAAGTGTTTTTTCCACACTAATACAAGTGCAAAATTGGTTTCCTGCACCAACACAAGTACGAAAAGTGGTTTTTCAACACTAACACAAGTGCGAAAAGTGGTTTTTCAACACTAACACAAGTGCGAAAAGTGGTTTTTCAACACTATCACAAGTGCAAAAAGTGTTTTTTCCACACTAATACAAGTGCAAAAGTGGTTTCCTGCACCAACACAAGTGCGAAAAGTGGTTTTTCAACACTAACACAAGTGCGAAACGTGGTTTTTCAACACTAACACAAGTGCGAAAAGTGTTTTTTCCACACTAATACAAGTGCAAAA
The DNA here is from genome assembly GCF_964187855.1 of Myxine glutinosa. Lineage (NCBI taxonomy): Eukaryota > Metazoa > Chordata > Myxini > Myxiniformes > Myxinidae > Myxine > Myxine glutinosa. Next base: position 41,923 of record NW_027618587.1, on the reverse strand, counting down.
GTGGTTTCCTGCACCAACACAAGTGCGAAAAGTGGTTTTTCAACACAAACACAAGTGCGAAAAGTGGTTTTTCAACACTAACACAAGTGCGAAAAGTGGTTTTTCAACACTAACACAAGTGCGAAAAGTGGTTTTTCCACACTAATACAAGTGCAAAAGTGGTTTCCTGCACCAACACAAGTGCGAAAAGTGGTTTTTCAACACTAACACAAGTGCGAAAAGTGGTTTTTCAACACTATCACAAGTGCAAAAAGTGTTTTTTCCACACTAATACAAGTGCAAAAGTGGTTTCCTGCACCAACACAAGTGCGAAAAGTGGTTTTTCAACACTAACACAATTGCGAAAAGTGGTTTTTCCACACTAACACAAGTGCGAAAAGTGTTTTTTCCACACTAATACAAGTGCAAGAGTGGTTTCCTGCACCAACACAAGTGCGAAAAGTGGTTTTTCAACACTAACACAAGTGCGAAAAGTGGTTTTTCAACACTAACACAAGTGCGAAAAGTGGTTTTTCAACACTAACACAAGTGCGAAAAGTGGTTTTTCAACACTAACACAAGTGCGAAAAGTGGTTTTTCCACACTAATACAAGTGCAAAAGTGGTTTCCTGCACCAACACAAGTGTAAAAAGTGGTTTTTCAACACTAACACAAGTGCGAAAAGTGGTTTTTCAACACTATCACAAGTGCAAAAAGTGTTTTTTCCACACTAATGCAAGTGCAAAAGTGGTTTCCTGCACCAACACAAGTACGAAAAGTGGTTTTTCAACACTAACACAAGTGCGAAAAGTGGTTTTTCAACACTAACACAAGTGCGAAAAGTGGTTTTTCAACACTATCACAAGTGCGAAAAGTGGTTTTTCCACACTAATACAAGTGCAAAAGTGGTTTCCTGCACCAACACAAGTGCGAAAAGTGGTTTTTCAACACTAACACAAGTGCGAAAAGTGGTTTTTCAACACTATCACAAGTGCAAAAAGTGTTTTTTCCACACTAATACAAGTGCAAAAGTGGTTTCCTGCACCAACACAAGTGCGAAAAGTGGTTTTTCAACACTAACACAAGTGCGAAAAGTGTTTTTTCCACACAAATACAAGTGCAAAAGTGGTTTCCTGCACCAACACAAGTGCGAAAAGTGGTTTTTCAACACTAACACAAGGGCGAAAAGTGGTTTTTCAACACTAACACAAGTGCGAAAAGTGGTTTTTCAAAACTAACACAAGTGCGAAAAGTGGTTTTTCCACAGTAATACAAGTGCAAAAGTGGTTTCCTGCACCAACACAAGTGCGAAAAGTGGTTTTTCAACACTAACACAAGTGCGAAAAGTGGTTTTTCAACACTATCACAAGTGCAAAAAGTGTTTTTTCCACACTAATACAAGTGCAAAAGTGATTTCCTGCACCAACACAAGTGCGAAAAGTGGATTTTCAACACTAACACAAGTGCGAAAAGTGGTTTTTCAACACTATCACAAGTGCAAAAAGTGTTTTTTCCACACTAATACAAGTCCAAAAGCGGTTTCCTGCACCAACAGAAGTGCAAAAAGTGGTTTTTCAACACTAACACAAGTGCGAAAAGTGGTTTTTCAACACTAACAAAAGTGCGAAAAGTGGTTTTTCCACACTAACAAAAGTGCGAAAAGTGGTTTTTCCACACTAATACAAGTGCAAAAGTGGTTTCCTGCACCAACACAAGTGCAAAAAGTGTTTTTTCAACACGAACACAAGTGCGAAAAGTGGTTTTTCAACACTATCACAAGTGCAAAAAGTGTTTTTTCCACACGAATACAAGTGCAAAAGTGGTTTCCTGCACCAACACAAGTGCGAAAAGTGGTTTTTCAACACTAACACAAGTGCGAAAAGTGGTTTTTCAACACTATCACAAGTGCAAAAAGTGTTTTTTCCACACTAATACAAGTGCAAAAGTGGTTTCCTGCACCAACACAAGTGCGAAAAGTGGTTTTTCAACACTAACACAATTGCGAAAAGTGGTTTTTCAACACTAACACAAGTGCGAAAAGTGTTTTTTCCACACTAATACAAGTGCAAAAGTGGTTTCCTGCACCAACACAAGTGCAAAAAGTGGTTTTTCAACACTAACACAAGTGCGAAAAGTGGTTTTTCAACACTATCACAAGTGCAAAAAGTGTTTTTTCCACACTAATACAAGTGCAAAATTGGTTTCCTGCACCAACACAAGTACGAAAAGTGGTTTTTCAACACTAACACAAGTGCGAAAAGTGGTTTTTCAACACTAACACAAGTGCGAAAAGTGGTTTTTCAACACTATCACAAGTGCAAAAAGTGTTTTTTCCACACTAATACAAGTGCAAAAGTGGTTTCCTGCACCAACACAAGTGCGAAAAGTGGTTTTTCAACACTAACATAAGTGCGAAAAGTGGTTTTTCAACACTAACACAAGTGCGAAAAGTGTTTTTTCCACACTAATACAAGTGCAAAAGTGGTTTCCTGCACCAACACAAGTGCGAAAAGTGGTTTTTCAACACTAACACAAGTGCTAAAAGTGGTTTTTCAACACCAACACAAGTGCGAAAAGTGGTTTTTCAACACTAACACAAGTGCGAAAAGTGGTTTTTCAACACTAACACAAGTGCGAAAAGTGGTTTTTCAACACTAACACAAGTGCGAAAAGTGGTTTTTCAACACTATCGCAAGTGCAAAAAGTGTTTTTTCCACACTAATACAAGTGCAAAAGTGATTTCCTGCACCAACACAAGTGCGAAAAGTGGTTTTTCAACACTACCACAAGTGCGAAAAGTGGTTTTTCCACACTAATACAAGTGCAAAAGTGGTTTCCTGCACCAACACAAGTGCGAAAAGTGGTTTTTCAACACCAACACAAGTGCGAAAAGTGGTTTTTCAACACTATCACAAGTGCGAAAAGTGGTTTTTCAACACTATCACAAGTGCAAAAAGTGTTTTTCCAAACTAACACAAGTGCAAAAGTGGTTTCCTGCACCAACACAAGTGCGAAAAGTGGTTTTTCAACACTAACACAAGTGCGAAAAGTGGTTTTTCAACACTAACACAAGTGCGAAAAGTGTTTTTTCCACACTAATACAAGTGCAAAAGTGGTTTCCTGCACCAACACAAGTGCGAAAAGTGGTTTTTCAACACTAACACAAGGGCGAAAAGTGGTTTTTCAACACTAACACAAGTGCGAAAAGTGGTTTTTCAAAACGAACACAAGTGCGAAAAGTGGTTTTTCCACAGTAATACAAGTGCAAAAGTGGTTTCCTGCACCAACACAAGTGCGAAAAGTGGTTTTTCAACACTAACACAAGTGCGAAAAGTGGTTTTTCAACACTATCACAAGTGCAAAAAGTGTTTTTTCCACACTAATACAAGTGCAAAAGTGATTTCCTGCACCAACACAAGTGCGAAAAGTGGATTTTCAACACTAACACAAGTGCGAAAAGTGGTTTTTCAACACTATCACAAGTGCAAAAAGTGTTTTTTCCACACTAATACAAGTCCAAAAGCGGTTTCCTGCACCAACAGAAGTGCAAAAAGTGGTTTTTCAACACTAACACAAGTGCGAAAAGTGGTTTTTCAACACTAACAAAAGTGCGAAAAGTGGTTTTTCCACACTAATACAAGTGCAAAAGTGGTTTCCTGCACCAACACAAGTGCAAAAAGTGTTTTTTCAACACGAACACAAGTGCGAAAAGTGGTTTTTCAACACTATCACAAGTGCAAAAAGTGTTTTTTCCACACGAATACAAGTGCAAAAGTGGTTTCCTGCACCAACACAAGTGCGAAAAGTGGTTTTTCAACACTAACACAAGTGCGAAAAGTGGTTTTTCAACACTATCACAAGTGCAAAAAGTGTTTTTTCCACACTAATACAAGTGCAAAAGTGGTTTCCTGCACCAACACAAGTGCGAAAAGTGGTTTTTCAACACTAACACAATTGCGAAAAGTGGTTTTTCAACACTAACACAAGTGCGAAAAGTGTTTTTTCCACACTAATACAAGTGCAAAAGTGGTTTCCTGCACCAACACAAGTGCAAAAAGTGGTTTTTCAACACTAACACAAGTGCGAAAAGTGGTTTTTCAACACTATCACAAGTGCAAAAAGTGTTTTTTCCACACTAATACAAGTGCAAAATTGGTTTCCTGCACCAACACAAGTACGAAAAGTGGTTTTTCAACACTAACACAAGTGCGAAAAGTGGTTTTTCAACACTAACACAAGTGCGAAAAGTGGTTTTTCAACACTATCACAAGTGCAAAAAGTGTTTTTTCCACACTAATACAAGTGCAAAAGTGGTTTCCTGCACCAACACAAGTGCGAAAAGTGGTTTTTCAACACTAACACAAGTGCAAAAAGTGGTTTTTCAACACTAACACAAGTGCGAAAAGTGTTTTTTCCACACTAATACAAGTGCAAAAGTGGTTTCCTGCACCAACACAAGTGCGAAAAGTGGTTTTTCAACACAAACACAAGTGCGAAAAGTGGTTTTTCAACACTAACACATGTGCGAAAAGTGGTTTTTCAACACTAACACAAGTGCGAAAAGTGGTTTTTCCACACTAATACAAGTGCAAAAGTGGTTTCCTGCACCAACACAAGTGCGAAAAGTGGTTTTTCAACACTAACACAAGTGCGAAAAGTGGTTTTTCAACACTATCACAAGTGCAAAAAGTGTTTTTTCCACACTAATACAAGTGCAAAAGTGGTTTCCTGCACCAACACAAGTGCGAAAAGTGGTTTTTCAACACTAACACAATTGCGAAAAGTGGTTTTTCCACACTAACACAAGTGCGAAAAGTGTTTTTTCCACACTAATACAAGTGCAAGAGTGGTTTCCTGCACCAACACAAGTGCGAAAAGTGGTTTTTCAACACTAACACAAGTGCGAAAAGTGGTTTTTCAACACTAACACAAGTGCGAAAAGTGGTTTTTCAACACTAACACAAGTGCGAAAAGTGGTTTTTCAACACTAACACAAGTGCGAAAAGTGGTTTTTCCACACTAATACAAGTGCAAAAGTGGTTTCCTGCACCAACACAAGTGTAAAAAGTGGTTTTTCAACACTAACACAAGTGCGAAAAGTGGTTTTTCAACACTATCACAAGTGCAAAAAGTGTTTTTTCCACACTAATACAAGTGCAAAAGTGGTTTCCTGCACCAACACAAGTACGAAAAGTGGTTTTTCAACACTAACACAAGTGCGAAAAGTGGTTTTTCAACACTAACACAAGTGCGAAAAGTGGTTTTTCAACACTATCACAAGTGCGAAAAGTGGTTTTTCCACACTAATACAAGTGCAAAAGTGGTTTCCTGCACCAACACAAGTGCGAAAAGTGGTTTTTCAACACTAACACAAGTGCGAAAAGTGGTTTTTCAACACTATCACAAGTGCAAAAAGTGTTTTTTCCACACTAGTACAAGTGCAAAAGTGGTTTCCTGCACCAACACAAGTGCGAAAAGTGGTTTTTCAACACTAACACAAGTGCGAAAAGTGTTTTTTCCACACAAATACAAGTGCAAAAGTGGTTTCCTGCACCAACACAAGTGCGAAAAGTGGTTTTTCAACACTAACACAAGGGCGAAAAGTGGTTTTTCAACACTAACACAAGTGCGAAAAGTGGTTTTTCAAAACTAACACAAGTGCGAAAAGTGGTTTTTCCACAGTAATACAAGTGCAAAAGTGGTTTCCTGCACCAACACAAGTGCGAAAAGTGGTTTTTCAACACTAACACAAGTGCGAAAAGTGGTTTTTCAACACTATCACAAGTGCAAAAAGTGTTTTTTCCACACTAATACAAGTGCAAAAGTGATTTCCTGCACCAACACAAGTGCGAAAAGTGGATTTTCAACACTAACACAAGTGCGAAAAGTGGTTTTTCAACACTATCACAAGTGCAAAAAGTGTTTTTTCCACACTAATACAAGTCCAAAAGCGGTTTCCTGCACCAACAGAAGTGCAAAAAGTGGTTTTTCAACACTAACACAAGTGCGAAAAGTGGTTTTTCAACACTAACAAAAGTGCGAAAAGTGGTTTTTCCACACTAATACAAGTGCAAAAGTGGTTTCCTGCACCAACACAAGTGCAAAAAGTGTTTTTTCAACACGAACACAAGTGCGAAAAGTGGTTTTTCAACACTAACACAAGTGCGAAAAGTGGTTTTTCCACACTAATACAAGTGCAAAAGTGGTTTCCTGCACCAACACAAGTGCAAAAAGTGGTTTTTCAACACTAACACAAGTGCGAAAAGTGGTTTTTCAACACTATCACAAGTGCAAAAAGTGGTTTTTCCACACTAATACAAGTGCAAAAGTGGTTTCCTGCACCAACACAAGTGCGAAAAGTGGTTTTTCAACACTAACACAAGTGCGAAAAGTGGTTTTTCAACACTAACACAAGTGCGAAAAGTGGTTTTTCAACACTAACACAAGTGCGAAAAGTGGTTTTTCAACACTATCGCAAGTGCAAAAAGTGTTTTTTCCACACTAATACAAGTGCAAAAGTGATTTCCTGCACCAACACAAGTGCGAAAAGTGGTTTTTCAACACTACCACAAGTGCGAAAAGTGGTTTTTCCACACTAATACAAGTGCAAAAGTGGTTTCCTGCACCAACACAAGTGCGAAAAGTGGTTTTTCAACACCAACACAAGTGCGAAAAGTGGTTTTTCAACACTATCACAAGTGCGAAAAGTGGTTTTTCAACACTATCACAAGTGCAAAAAGTGTTTTTCCAAACTAACACAAGTGCAAAAGTGGTTTCCTGCACCAACACAAGTGCGAAAAGTGGTTTTTCAACACTAACACAAGTGCGAAAAGTGGTTTTTCAACACTAACACAAGTGCGAAAAGTGTTTTTTCCACACTAATACAAGTGCAAAAGTGGTTTCCTGCACCAACACAAGTGCGAAAAGTGGTTTTTCAACACTAACACAAGGGCGAAAAGTGGTTTTTCAACACTAACACAAGTGCGAAAAGTGGTTTTTCAAAACGAACACAAGTGCGAAAAGTGGTTTTTCCACAGTAATACAAGTGCAAAAGTGGTTTCCTGCACCAACACAAGTGCGAAAAGTGGGTTTTCAACACTAACACAAGTGCGAAAAGTGGTTTTTCAACACTATCACAAGTGCAAAAAGTGTTTTTTCCACACTAATACAAGTGCAAAAGTGATTTCCTGCACCAACACAAGTGCGAAAAGTGGATTTTCAACACTAACACAAGTGCGAAAAGTGGTTTTTCAACACTATCACAAGTGCAAAAAGTGTTTTTCCCACACTAATACAAGTCCAAAAGCAGTTTCCTGCACCAACAGAAGTGCAAAAAGTGGTTTTTCAACACTAACACAAGTGCGAAAAGTGGTTTTTCAACACTAACAAAAGTGCGAAAAGTGGTTTTTCCACACTAATACAAGTGCAAAAGTGGTTTCCTGCACCAACACAAGTGCAAAAAGTGTTTTTTCAACACGAACACAAGTGCGAAAAGTGGTTTTTCAACACTATCACAGGTGCAAAAAGTGTTTTTTCCACACGAATACAAGTGCAAAAGTGGTTTCCTGCACCAACACAAGTGCGAAAAGTGGTTTTTCAACACTAACACAAGTGCGAAAAGTGGTTTTTCAACACTATCACAAGTGCAAAAAGTGTTTTTTCCACACTAATACAAGTGCAAAAGTGGTTTCCTGCACCAACACAAGTGCGAAAAGTGGTTTTTCAACACTAACACAATTGCGAAAAGTGGTTTTTCAACAGTAACACAAGTGCGAAAAGTGTTTTTTCCACACTAATACAAGTGCAAAAGTGGTTTCCTGCACCAACACAAGTGCAAAAAGTGGTTTTTCAACACTAACACAAGTGCGAAAAGTGGTTTTTCAACACTATCACAAGTGCAAAAAGTGTTTTTTCCACACTAATACAAGTGCAAAAGTGGTTTCCTGCACCAACACAAGTACGAAAAGTGGTTTTTCAACACTAACACAAGTGCGAAAAGTGGTTTTTCAACACTAACACAAGTGCGAAAAGTGGTTTTTCAACACTATCACAAGTGCAAAAAGTGTTTTTTCCACACTAATACAAGTGCAAAAGTGGTTTCCTGCACCAACACAAGTGCGAAAAGTGGTTTTTCAACACTAACACAAGTGCGAAAAGTGGTTTTTCAACACTAACACAAGTGCGAAAAGTGTTTTTTCCACACTAATACAAGTGCAAAAGTGGTTTCCTGCACCAACACAAGTGCGAAAAGTGGTTTTTCAACACAAACACAAGTGCGAAAAGTGGTTTTTCAACACTAACACAAGTGCGAAAAGTGGTTTTTCAACACTAACACAAGTGCGAAAAGTGGTTTTTCCACACTAATACAAGTGCAAAAGTGGTTTCCTGCACCAACACAAGTGCGAAAAGTGGTTTTTCAACACTAACACAAGTGCGAAAAGTGGTTTTTCAACACTATCACAAGTGCAAAAAGTGTTTTTTCCACACTAATACAAGTGCAAAAGTGGTTTCCTGCACCAACACAAGTGCGAAAAGTGGTTTTTCAACACTAACACAATTGCGAAAAGTGGTTTTTCCACACTAACACAAGTGCGAAAAGTGTTTTTTCCACACTAATACAAGTGCAAGAGTGGTTTCCTGCACCAACACAAGTGCGAAAAGTGGTTTTTCAACACTAACACAAGTGCGAAAAGTGGTTTTTCAACACTAACACAAGTGCGAAAAGTGGTTTTTCAACACTAACACAAGTGCGAAAAGTGGTTTTTCAACACTAACACAAGTGCGAAAAGTGGTTTTTCCACACTAATACAAGTGCAAAAGTGGTTTCCTGCACCAACACAAGTGCAAAAAGTGGTTTTTCAACACTAACACAAGTGCGAAAAGTGGTTTTTCAACACTATCACAAGTGCAAAAAGTGTTTTTTCCACACTAATACAAGTGCAAAAGTGGTTTCCTGCACCAACACAAGTACGAAAAGTGGTTTTTCAACACTAACACAAGTGCGAAAAGTGGTTTTTCAACACTAACACAAGTGCGAAAAGTGGTTTTTCAACACTATCACAAGTGCAAAAAGTGTTTTTTCCACACTAATACAAGTGCAAAAGTGATGTCCTGCACCAACACAAGTGCTAAAAGTGGTTTTTCAACACTAACATAAGTGCGAAAAGTGGTTTTTCAACACTAACACAAGTACGAAAAGTGGTTTTTCAACACTATCACATGTGCAAAAAGTGTTTTTTCCACACTAATACAAGTGCAAAAGTGGTTTCCTGCACCAACACAAGTGCGAAAAGTGGTTTTTCAACACTAACACAATTGCGAAAAGTGGTTTTTCAACACTAACACAAGTGTGAAAAGTGGTTTTTCAACACTATCACAAGTGCAAAAAGTGTTTTTTCCACACTAATACAAGTGCAAAAGTGGTTTCCTGCACCAACACAAGTGAGAAAAGTGGTTTTTCAACACTAACACAAGTGCTAAAAGTGGTTTTTAACACTAACACAAGTGCGAAAAGTGGTTTTTCCACACTAATACAAGTGCAAAAGTGGTTTCCTGCACCAACACAAGTGTGAAAAGTGGTTTTTCAACACTAACACAAGTGCGAAAAGTGGTTTTTCAACACTATCACAAGTGCAAAAAGTGTTTTTTCCACACTAATACAAGTGCAAAAGTGGTTTCCTGCACCAACACAAGTGCGAAAAGTGGTTTTTCAACACTAACACAAGTGCGAAAAGTGGTTTTTCAACACTAACACAAGTGCGTAAAGTGTTTTTTCCACACTAAAACAAGTGCAAAAGTGGTTTCCTGCACCAACACAAGTGCGAAAAGTGGTTTTTCAACACTAACACAAGCACGAAAAGTGGTTTTTCGACACTAATACAAGTGCAAAAGTGGTTCCTGCACCAACGCAAGTGCGAAAAGTGGTTTTTCAACACTAACACAAGTGCGAAAAGTGGTTTTTCAACACTATCACAAGTGCAAAAAGTGTTTTTTCCACACTAATACAAGTGCAAAAGTGGTTTCCTGCACCAACACAAGTGCGAAAAGTGGTTTTTCAACACTATCACAAGTGCAAAAAGTGTTTTTTCCACACTAATACAAGTGCAAAAGTGGTTTCCTGCACCAACACAAGTGCGAAAAGTGGTTTTTCAACACTAACACAAGTGCGAAAAGTGTTTTTTCAACACTAACACAAGTGCGAAAAGTGTTTTTTACACACTAATACAAGTGCAAAAGTGGTTTCCTGCACCAACACAAGTGCGAACAGTGGTTTTTCAACAATAACACAAGTGTGAAAAGTGGTTTTTCAACACTAACACAAGTGCGAAAAGTGGTTTTTCAACACTAACACAAGTGCGAAAAGTGGTTTTTCCACACTAATACAAGTGCAAAAGTGGTTTCCTGCACCAACACAAGTGCAAAAAGTGGTTTTTCAACACTAACACAAGTGCGAAAAGTGTTTTTTCAACACTATCACAAGTGCAAAAAGTGTTTTTTCCACACTAATACAAGTGCAAAAGTGGTTTCCTGCACCAACACAAGTGCGAAAAGTGGTTTTCAACACTAACACAAGTGCGAAAAGTGGTTTTTCAACACTAATACAAGTGCAAAAGTGATTTCCTGCACCAACACAAGTGCGAAAAGTGGATTTTCAACACTAACACAAGTGCGAAAAGTGGTTTTTCAACATTATCACAAGTGCAAAAAGTGTTTTTTCCACACTAATACAAGTCCAAAAGCGGTTTCCTGCACCAACAGAAGTGCAAAAAGTGGTTTTTCAACACTAACACAAGTGCGAAAAGTGGTTTTTCAACACTAACAAAAGTGCGAAAAGTGGTTTTTCCACACTAATACAAGTGCAAAAGTGGTTTCCTGCACCAACACAAGTGCAAAAAGTGTTTTTTCAACACGAACACAAGTGCGAAAAGTGGTTTTTCAACACTATCACAAGTGCAAAAAGTGTTTTTTCCACACGAATACAAGTGCAAAAGTGGTTTCCTGCACCAACACAAGTGCGAAAAGTGGTTTTTCAACACTAACACAAGTGCGAAAAGTGGTTTTTCAACACTATCACAAGTGCAAAAAGTGTTTTTTCCACACTAATACAAGTGCAAAAGTGGTTTCCTGCACCAACACAAGTGCGAAAAGTGGTTTTTCAACACTAACACAATTGCGAAAAGTGGTTTTTCAACACTAACACAAGTGCGAAAAGTGTTTTTTCCACACTAATACAAGTGCAAAAGTGGTTTCCTGCACCAACACAAGTGCGAAAAGTGGTTTTTCAACACAAACACAAGTGCGAAAAGTGGTTTTTCAACACTAACACAAGTGCGAAAAGTGGTTTTTCAACACTAACACAAGTGCGAAAAGTGGTTTTTCCACACTAATACAAGTGCAAAAGTGGTTTCCTGCACCAACACAAGTGCGAAAAGTGGTTTTTCAACACTAACACAAGTGCGAAAAGTGGTTTTTCAACACTATCACAAGTGCAAAAAGTGTTTTTTCCACACTAATACAAGTGCAAAAGTGGTTTCCTGCACCAACACAAGTGCGAAAAGTGGTTTTTCAACACTAACACAATTGCGAAAAGTGGTTTTTCCACACTAACACAAGTGCGAAAAGTGTTTTTTCCACACTAATACAAGTGCAAAAGTGGTTTCCTGCACCAACACAAGTGCGAAAAGTGGTTTTTCAACACTAACACAAGTGCGAAAAGTGGTTTTTCAACACTAACACAAGTGCGAAAAGTGGTTTTTCAACACTAACACAAGTGCGAAAAGTGGTTTTTCAACACTAACACAAGTGCGAAAAGTGTTTTTTCCACACTAATACAAGTGCAAAAGTGGTTTCCTGCACCAACACAAGTGCGAAAAGTGGTTTTTCAACACAAACACAAGTGCGAAAAGTGGTTTTTCAACACTAACACAAGTGCGAAAAGTGGTTTTTCAACACTAACACAAGTGCGAAAAGTGGTTTTTCCACACTAATACAAGTGCAAAAGTGGTTTCCTGCACCAACACAAGTGCGAAAAGTGGTTTTTCAACACTAACACAATTGCGAAAAGTGGTTTTTCAACACTAACACAAGTGCGAAAAGTGTTTTTTCCACACTAATACAAGTGCAAAAGTGGTTTCCTGCACCAACACAAGTGCAAAAAGTGGTTTTTCAACACTAACACAAGTGCGAAAAGTGGTTTTACAACACTATCACAAGTGCAAAAAGTGTTTTTTCCACACTATTACAAGTGCAAAAGTGGTTTCCTGCACCAACACAAGTACGAAAAGTGGTTTTTCAACACTAACACAAGTGCGAAAAGTGGTTTTTCAACACTAACACAAGTGCGAAAAGTGGTTTTTCAACACTATCACAAGTGCAAAAAGTGTTTTTTCCACACTAATACAAGTGCAAAAGTGGTTTCCTGCACCAACACAAGTGCGAAAAGTGGTTTTTCAACACTAACACAAGTGCGAAAAGTGGTTTTTCAACACTAACACAAGTGCGAAAAGTGTTTTTTCCACACTAATACAAGTGCAAAAGTGGTTTCCTGCACCAACACAAGTGCGAAAAGTGGTTTTTCAACACAAACACAAGTGCGAAAAGTGGTTTTTCAACACGAACACAAGTGCGAAAAGTGGTTTTTCAACACTAACACAAGTGCGAAAAGTGGTTTTTCCACACTAATACAAGTGCAAAAGTGGTTTCCTGCACCAACACAAGTGCGAAAAGTGGTTTTTCAACACTAACACAAGTGCGAAAAGTGGTTTTTCAACACTATCACAAGTGCAAAAAGTGTTTTTTCCACACTAATACAAGTGCAAAAGTGGTTTCCTGCACCAACACAAGTGCGAAAAGTGGTTTTTCAACACTAACACAATTGCGAAAAGTGGTTTTTCCACACTAACACAAGTGCGAAAAGTGTTTTTTCCACACTAATACAAGTGCAAGAGTGGTTTCCTGCACCAACACAAGTGCGAAAAGTGGTTTTTCAACACTAACACAAGTGCGAAAAGTGGTTTTTCAACACTAACACAAGTGCGAAAAGTGGTTTTTCAACACTAACACAAGTGCGAAAAGTGGTTTTTCAACACTAACACAAGTGCGAAAAGTGGTTTTTCCACACTAATACAAGTGCAAAAGTGGTTTCCTGCACCAACACAAGTGCAAAAAGTGGTTTTTCAACACTAACACAAGTGCGAAAAGTGGTTTTTCAACACTATCACAAGTGCAAAAAGTGTTTTTTCCACACTAATACAAGTGCAAAAGTGGTTTCCTGCACCAACACAAGTACGAAAAGTGGTTTTTCAACACTAACACAAGTGCGAAAAGTGGTTTTTCAACACTAACACAAGTGCGAAAAGTGGTTTTTCAACACTATCACAAGTGCAAAAAGTGTTTTTTCCACACTAATACAAGTGCAAAAGTGATGTCCTGCACCAACACAAGTGCTAAAAGTGGTTTTTCAACACTAACATAAGTGCGAAAAGTGGTTTTTCAACACTAACACAAGTACGAAAAGTGGTTTTTCAACACTATCACATGTGCAAAAAGTGTTTTTTCCACACTAATACAAGTGCAAAAGTGGTTTCCTGCACCAACACAAGTGCGAAAAGTGGTTTTTCAACACTAACACAATTGCGAAAAGTGGTTTTTCAACACTAACACAAGTGTGAAAAGTGGTTTTTCAACACTATCACAAGTGCAAAAAGTGTTTTTTCCACACTAATACAAGTGCAAAAGTGGTTTCCTGCACCAACACAAGTGCGAAAAGTGGTTTTTCAACACTAACACAAGTGCTAAAAGTGGTTTTTCAACACTAACACAAGTGCGAAAAGTGGTTTTTCCACACTAATACAAGTGCAAAAGTGGTTTCCTGTACCAACACAAGTGTGAAAAGTGGTTTTTCAACACTAACACAAGTGCGAAAAGTGGTTTTTCAACACTATCACAAGTGCAAAAAGTGTTTTTTCCACACTAATACAAGTGCAAAAGTGGTTTCCTGCACCAACACAAGTGCGAAAAGTGGTTTTTCAACACTAACACAAGTGCGAAAAGTGGTTTTTCAACACTAACACAAGTGCGTAAAGTGTTTTTTCCACACTAAAACAAGTGCAAAAGTGGTTTCCTGCACCAACACAAGTGCGAAAAGTGGTTTTTCAACACTAACACAAGCACGAAAAGTGGTTTTTCGACACTAATACAAGTGCAAAAGTGGTTCCTGCACCAACACAAGTGCGAAAAGTGGTTTTTCAACACTAACACAAGTGCGAAAAGTGGTTTTTCAACACTATCACAAGTGCAAAAAGTGTTTTTTCCACACTAATACAAGTGCAAAAGTGGTTTCCTGCACCAACACAAGTGCGAAAAGTGGTTTTTCAACACTATCACAAGTGCAAAAAGTGTTTTTTCCACACTAATACAAGTGCAAAAGTGGTTTCCTGCACCAACACAAGTGCGAAAAGTGGTTTTTCAACACTAACACAAGTGCGAAAAGTGTTTTTTCAACACTAACACAAGTGCGAAAAGTGTTTTTTCCACACTAATACAAGTGCAAAAGTGGTTTCCTGCACCAACACAAGTGCGAACAGTGGTTTTTCAACAATAACACAAGTGTGAAAAGTGGTTTTTCAACACTAACACAAGTGCGAAAAGTGGTTTTTCAACACTAACGCTAGTGCGAAAAGTGGTTTTTCCACACTAATACAAGTGCAAAAGTGGTTTCCTGCACCAACACAAGTGCGAAAAGTGGTTTTTCAACACTAACACAAGTGCGAAAAGTGTTTTTTCAACACTATCACAAGTGCAAAAAGTGTTTTTTCCACACTAATACAAGTGCAAAAGTGGTTTCCTGCACCAACACAAGTGCGAAAAGTGGTTTTCAACACTTACACAAGTGCGAAATGTGGTTTTTCAACACTAATACAAGTGCAAAAGTGATTTCCTGCACCAACACAAGTGCGAAAAGTGGATTTTCAACACTAACACAAGTGCGAAAAGTGGTTTTTCAACACTATCACAAGTGCAAAAAGTGTTTTTTCCACACTAATACAAGTCCAAAAGCGGTTTCCTGCACCAACAGAAGTGCAAAAAGTGGTTTTTCAACACTAACACAAGTGCGAAAAGTGGTTTTTCAACACTAACAAAAGTGCGAAAAGTGGTTTTTCCACACTAATACAAGTGCAAAAGTGGTTTCCTGCACCAACACAAGTGCAAAAAGTGTTTTTTCAACACGAACACAAGTGCGAAAAGTGGTTTTTCAACACTATCACAAGTGCAAAAAGTGTTTTTTCCACACGAATACAAGTGCAAAAGTGGTTTCCTGCACCAACACAAGTGCGAAAAGTGGTTTTTCAACACTAACACAAGTGCGAAAAGTGGTTTTTCAACACTATCACAAGTGCAAAAAGTGTTTTTTCCACACTAATACAAGTGCAAAAGTGGTTTCCTGCACCAACACAAGTGCGAAAAGTGGTTTTTCAACACTAACACAATTGCGAAAAGTGGTTTTTCAACACTAACACAAGTGCGAAAAGTGTTTTTTCCACACTAATACAAGTGCAAAAGTGGTTTCCTGCACCAACACAAGTGCGAAAAGTGGTTTTTCAACACAAACACAAGTGCGAAAAGTGGTTTTTCAACACTAACACAAGTGCGAAAAGTGGTTTTTCAACACTAACACAAGTGCGAAAAGTGGTTTTTCCACACTAATACAAGTGCAAAAGTGGTTTCCTGCACCAACACAAGTGCGAAAAGTGGTTTTTCAACACTAACACAAGTGCGAAAAGTGGTTTTTCAACACTATCACAAGTGCAAAAAGTGTTTTTTCCACACTAATACAAGTGCAAAAGTGGTTTCCTGCACCAACACAAGTGCGAAAAGTGGTTTTTCAACACTAACACAATTGCGAAAAGAGGTTTTTCCACACTAACACAAGTGCGAAAAGTGTTTTTTCCACACTAATACAAGTGCAAAAGTGGTTTCCTGCACCAACACAAGTGCGAAAAGTGGTTTTTCAACATTAACACAAGTGCGAAAAGTGGTTTTTCAACACTAACACAAGTGCGAAAAGTGGTTTTTCAACACTAACACAAGTGCGAAAAGTGGTTTTTCAACACTAACACAAGTGCGAAAAGTGGTTTTTCAACACTAACACAAGTGCGAAAAGTGGTTTTTCAACACTAACACAAGTGCGAAAAGTGGTTTTTCAACACTAACACAAGTGCGAAAAGTGGTTTTTCAACACTAACACAAGTGCGAAAAGTGTTTTTTCCACACTAATACAAGTGCAAAAGTGGTTTCCTGCACCAACACAAGTGCGAAAAGTGGTTTTTCAACACAAACACAAGTGCGAAAAGTGGTTTTTCAACACTAACACAAGTGCGAAAAGTGGTTTTTCAACACTAACACAAGTGCGAAAAGTGGTTTTTCCACACTAATACAAGTGCAAAAGTGGTTTCCTGCACCAACACAAGTGCGAAAAGTGGTTTTTCAACACTAACACAAGTGCGAAAAGTGGTTTTTCAACACTATCACAAGTGCAAAAAGTGTTTTTCCACACTAATACAAGTGCAAAAGTGGTTTCCTGCACCAACACAAGTGCGAAAAGTGGTTTTTCAACACTAACACAATTGCGAAAAGTGGTTTTTCCACACTAACACAAGTGCGAAAAGTGTTTTTTCCACACTAATACAAGTGCAAGAGTGGTTTCCTGCACCAACACAAGTGCGAAAAGTGGTTTTTCAACACTAACACAAGTGCGAAAAGTGGTTTTTCAACACTAACACAAGTGCGAAAAGTGGTTTTTCAACACTAACACAAGTGCGAAAAGTGGTTTTTCAACACTAACACAAGTGCGAAAAGTGGTTTTTCCACACTAATACAAGTGCAAAAGTGGTTTCCTGCACCAACACAAGTGCAAAAAGTGGTTTTTCAACACTAACACAAGTGCGAAAAGTGGTTTTTCAACACTATCACAAGTGCAAAAAGTGTTTTTTCCACACTAATACAAGTGCAAAAGTGGTTTCCTGCAACAACACAAGTACGAAAAGTGGTTTTTCAACACTAACACAAGTGCGAAAAGTGGTTTTTCAACACTAACACAAGTGCGAAAAGTGGTTTTTCAACACTATCACAAGTGCAAAAAGTGTTTTTTCCACACTAATACAAGTGCAAAAGTGATGTCCTGCACCAACACAAGTGCTAAAAGTGGTTTTTCAACACTAACATAAGTGCGAAAAGTGGTTTTTCAACACTAACACAAGTACGAAAAGTGGTTTTTCAACACTATCACATGTGCAAAAAGTGTTTTTTCCACACTAATACAAGTGCAAAAGTGGTTTCCTGCACCAACACAAGTGCGAAAAGTGGTTTTTCAACACTAACACAATTGCGAAAAGTGGTTTTTCAACACTAACACAAGTGTGAAAAGTGGTTTTTCAACACTATCACAAGTGCAAAAAGTGTTTTTTCCACACTAATACAAGTGCAAAAGTGGTTTCCTGCACAAACACAAGTGCGAAAAGTGGTTTTTCAACACTAACACAAGTGCTAAAAGTGGTTTTTCAACACTAACACAAGTGCGAAAAGTGGTTTTTCCACACTAATACAAGTGCAAAAGTGGTTTCCTGCACCAACACAAGTGTGAAAAGTGGTTTTTCAACACTAACACAAGTGCGAAAAGTGGTTTTTCAACACTATCACAAGTGCAAAAAGTGTTTTTTCCACACTAATACAAGTGCAAAAGTGGTTTCCTGCACCAACACAAGTGCGAAAAGTGGTTTTTCAACACTAACACAAGTGCGAAAAGTGGTTTTTCAACACTAACACAAGTGCGTAAAGTGTTTTTTCCAAACTAAAACAAGTGCAAAAGTGGTTTCCTGCACCAACACAAGTGCGAAAAGTGGTTTTTCAACACTAACACAAGCACGAAAAGTGGTTTTTCGACACTAATACAAGTGCAAAAGTGGTTCCTGCACCAACACAAGTGCGAAAAGTGGTTTTTCAACACTAACACAAGTGCGAAAAGTGGTTTTTCAACACTAACACAAGTGCGAAAAGTGGTTTTTCCACACTAATACAAGTGCAAAAGTGGTTTCCTGCACCAACACAAGTGCGAAAAGTGGTTTTTCAACACTAACACAAGTGCGAAAAGTGTTTTTTCAACACTATCACAAGTGCAAAAAGTGTTTTTTCCACACTAATACAAGTGCAAAAGTGGTTTCCTGCACCAACACAAGTGCGAAAAGTGGTTTTCAACACTAACACAAGTGCGAAAAGTGGTTTTTCAACACTAACACAAGTGCGAAAAGTGGTTTTTCAACACTAACACAAGTGCGAAAAGTGGTTTTTCCACACTAATACAAGTGCAAAAGTGGTTTCCTGCACCAACACAAGTGCGAAAAGTGGTTTTTCAACACTAACACAAGTGCGAAAAGTGGTTTTTCAACACTATCACAAGTGCAAAAAGTGTTTTTTCCACACTAATACAAGTGCAAAAGTGGTTTCCTGCACCAACACAAGTGCGAAAAGTGGTTTTTCAACACTAACACAATTGCGAAAAGTGGTTTTTCAACACTAACACAAGTGTGAAAAGTGGTTTTTCAACACTATCACAAGTGCAAAAAGTGTTTTTTCCACACTAATACAAGTGCAAAAGTGGTTTCCTGCACCAACACAAGTGAGAAAAGTGGTTTTTCAACACTAACTAACACAAGTGCTAAAAGTGGTTTTTAACACTAACACAAGTGCGAAAAGTGGTTTTTCCACACTAATACAAGTGCAAAAGTGGTTTCCTGCACCAACACAAGTGTGAAAAGTGGTTTTTCAACACTAACACAAGTGCGAAAAGTGGTTTTTCAACACTATCACAAGTGCAAAAAGTGTTTTTTCCACACTAATACAAGTGCAAAAGTGGTTTCCTGCACCAACACAAGTGCGAAAAGTGGTTTTTCAACACTAACACAAGTGCGAAAAGTGGTTTTTCAACACTAACACAAGTGCGTAAAGTGTTTTTTCCACACTAAAACAAGTGCAAAAGTGGTTTCCTGCACCAACACAAGTGCGAAAAGTGGTTTTTCAACACTAACACAAGCACGAAAAGTGGTTTTTCGACACTAATACAAGTGCAAAAGTGGTTCCTGCACCAACACAAGTGCGAAAAGTGGTTTTTCAACACTAACACAAGTGCGAAAAGTGGTTTTTCAACACTATCACAAGTGCAAAAAGTGTTTTTTCCACACTAATACAAGTGCAAAAGTGGTTTCCTGCACCAACACAAGTGCGAAAAGTGGTTTTTCAACACTATCACAAGTGCAAAAAGTGTTTTTTCCACACTAATACAAGTGCAAAAGTGGTTTCCTGCACCAACACAAGTGCGAAAAGTGGTTTTTCAACACTAACACAAGTGCGAAAAGTGTTTTTTCAACACTAACACAAGTGCGAAAAGTGTTTTTTCCACACTAATACAAGTGCAAAAGTGGTTTCCTGCACCAACACAAGTGCGAACAGTGGTTTTTCAACAATAACACAAGTGTGAAAAGTGGTTTTTCAACACTAACACAAGTGCGAAAAGTGGTTTTTCAACACTAACACAAGTGCGAAAAGTGGTTTTTCCACACTAATACAAGTGCAAAAGTGGTTTCCTGCACCAACACAAGTGCAAAAAGTGGTTTTTCAACACTAACACAAGTGCGAAAAGTGTTTTTTCAACACTATCACAAGTGCAAAAAGTGTTTTTTCCACACTAATACAAGTGCAAAAGTGGTTTCCTGCACCAACACAAGTGCGAAAAGTGGTTTTCAACACTAACACAAGTGCGAAAAGTGGTTTTTCAACACTAATACAAGTGCAAAAGTGATTTCCTGCACCAACACAAGTGCGAAAAGTGGATTTTCAACACTAACACAAGTGCGAAAAGTGGTTTTTCAACATTATCACAAGTGCAAAAAGTGTTTTTTCCACACTAATACAAGTCCAAAAGCGGTTTCCTGCACCAACAGAAGTGCAAAAAGTGGTTTTTCAACACTAACACAAGTGCGAAAAGTGGTTTTTCAACACTAACAAAAGTGCGAAAAGTGGTTTTTCCACACTAATACAAGTGCAAAAGTGGTTTCCTGCACCAACACAAGTGCAAAAAGTGTTTTTTCAACACGAACACAAGTGCGAAAAGTGGTTTTTCAACACTATCACAAGTGCAAAAAGTGTTTTTTCCACACGAATACAAGTGCAAAAGTGGTTTCCTGCACCAACACAAGTGCGAAAAGTGGTTTTTCAACACTAACACAAGTGCGAAAAGTGGTTTTTCAACACTATCACAAGTGCAAAAAGTGTTTTTTCCACACTAATACAAGTGCAAAAGTGGTTTCCTGCACCAACACAAGTGCGAAAAGTGGTTTTTCAACACTAACACAATTGCGAAAAGTGGTTTTTCAACACTAACACAAGTGCGAAAAGTGTTTTTTCCACACTAATACAAGTGCAAAAGTGGTTTCCTGCACCAACACAAGTGCGAAAAGTGGTTTTTCAACACAAACACAAGTGCGAAAAGTGGTTTTTCAACACTAACACAAGTGCGAAAAGTGGTTTTTCAACACTAACACAAGTGCGAAAAGTGGTTTTTCCACACTAATACAAGTGCAAAAGTGGTTTCCTGCACCAACACAAGTGCGAAAAGTGGTTTTTCAACACTAACACAAGTGCGAAAAGTGGTTTTTCAACACTATCACAAGTGCAAAAAGTGTTTTTTCCACACTAATACAAGTGCAAAAGTGGTTTCCTGCACCAACACAAGTGCGAAAAGTGGTTTTTCAACACTAACACAATTGCGAAAAGTGGTTTTTCCACACTAACACAAGTGCGAAAAGTGTTTTTTCCACACTAATACAAGTGCAAAAGTGGTTTCCTGCACCAACACAAGTGCGAAAAGTGGTTTTTCAACACTAACACAAGTGCGAAAAGTGGTTTTTCAACACTAACACAAGTGCGAAAAGTGGTTTTTCAACACTAACACAAGTGCGAAAAGTGGTTTTTCAACACTAACACAAGTGCGAAAAGTGTTTTTTCCACACTAATACAAGTGCAAAAGTGGTTTCCTGCACCAACACAAGTGCGAAAAGTGGTTTTTCAACACAAACACAAGTGCGAAAAGTGGTTTTTCAACACTAACACAAGTGCGAAAAGTGGTTTTTCAACACTAACACAAGTGCGAAAAGTGGTTTTTCCACACTAATACAAGTGCAAAAGTGGTTTCCTGCACCAACACAAGTGCGAAAAGTGGTTTTTCAACACTAACACAATTGCGAAAAGTGGTTTTTCAACACTAACACAAGTGCGAAAAGTGTTTTTTCCACACTAATACAAGTGCAAAAGTGGTTTCCTGCACCAACACAAGTGCAAAAAGTGGTTTTTCAACACTAACACAAGTGCGAAAAGTGGTTTTTCAACACTATCACAAGTGCAAAAAGTGTTTTTTCCACACTATTACAAGTGCAAAAGTGGTTTCCTGCACCAACACAAGTACGAAAAGTGGTTTTTCAACACTAACACAAGTGCGAAAAGTGGTTTTTCAACACTAACACAAGTGCGAAAAGTGGTTTTTCAACACTATCACAAGTGCAAAAAGTGTTTTTTCCACACTAATACAAGTGCAAAAGTGGTTTCCTGCACCAACACAAGTGCGAAAAGTGGTTTTTCAACACTAACACAAGTGCGAAAAGTGGTTTTTCAACACTAACACAAGTGCGAAAAGTGTTTTTTCCACACTAATACAAGTGCAAAAGTGGTTTCCTGCACCAACACAAGTGCGAAAAGTGGTTTTTCAACACAAACACAAGTGCGAAAAGTGGTTTTTCAACACGAACACAAGTGCGAAAAGTGGTTTTTCAACACTAACACAAGTGCGAAAAGTGGTTTTTCCACACTAATACAAGTGCAAAAGTGGTTTCCTGCACCAACACAAGTGCGAAAAGTGGTTTTTCAACACTAACACAAGTGCGAAAAGTGGTTTTTCAACACTATCACAAGTGCAAAAAGTGTTTTTTCCACACTAATACAAGTGCAAAAGTGGTTTCCTGCACCAACACAAGTGCGAAAAGTGGTTTTTCAACACTAACACAATTGCGAAAAGTGGTTTTTCCACACTAACACAAGTGCGAAAAGTGTTTTTTCCACACTAATACAAGTGCAAGAGTGGTTTCCTGCACCAACACAAGTGCGAAAAGTGGTTTTTCAACACTAACACAAGTGCGAAAAGTGGTTTTTCAACACTAACACAAGTGCGAAAAGTGGTTTTTCAACACTAACACAAGTGCGAAAAGTGGTTTTTCAACACTAACACAAGTGCGAAAAGTGGTTTTTCCACACTAATACAAGTGCAAAAGTGGTTTCCTGCACCAACACAAGTGCAAAAAGTGGTTTTTCAACACTAACACAAGTGCGAAAAGTGGTTTTTCAACACTATCACAAGTGCAAAAAGTGTTTTTTCCACACTAATACAAGTGCAAAAGTGGTTTCCTGCACCAACACAAGTACGAAAAGTGGTTTTTCAACACTAACACAAGTGCGAAAAGTGGTTTTTCAACACTAACACAAGTGCGAAAAGTGGTTTTTCAACACTATCACAAGTGCAAAAAGTGTTTTTTCCACACTAATACAAGTGCAAAAGTGATGTCCTGCACCAACACAAGTGCTAAAAGTGGTTTTTCAACACTAACATAAGTGCGAAAAGTGGTTTTTCAACACTAACACAAGTACGAAAAGTGGTTTTTCAACACTATCACATGTGCAAAAAGTGTTTTTTCCACACTAATACAAGTGCAAAAGTGGTTTCCTGCACCAACACAAGTGCGAAAAGTGGTTTTTCAACACTAACACAATTGCGAAAAGTGGTTTTTCAACACTAACACAAGTGTGAAAAGTGGTTTTTCAACACTATCACAAGTGCAAAAAGTGTTTTTTCCACACTAATACAAGTGCAAAAGTGGTTTCCTGCACCAACACAAGTGCGAAAAGTGGTTTTTCAACACTAACACAAGTGCTAAAAGTGGTTTTTCAACACTAACACAAGTGCGAAAAGTGGTTTTTCCACACTAATACAAGTGCAAAAGTGGTTTCCTGTACCAACACAAGTGTGAAAAGTGGTTTTTCAACACTAACACAAGTGCGAAAAGTGGTTTTTCAACACTATCACAAGTGCAAAAAGTGTTTTTTCCACACTAATACAAGTGCAAAAGTGGTTTCCTGCACCAACACAAGTGCGAAAAGTGGTTTTTCAACACTAACACAAGTGCGAAAAGTGGTTTTTCAACACTAACACAAGTGCGTAAAGTGTTTTTTCCACACTAAAACAAGTGCAAAAGTGGTTTCCTGCACCAACACAAGTGCGAAAAGTGGTTTTTCAACACTAACACAAGCACGAAAAGTGGTTTTTCGACACTAATACAAGTGCAAAAGTGGTTCCTGCACCAACACAAGTGCGAAAAGTGGTTTTTCAACACTAACACAAGTGCGAAAAGTGGTTTTTCAACACTATCACAAGTGCAAAAAGTGTTTTTTCCACACTAATACAAGTGCAAAAGTGGTTTCCTGCACCAACACAAGTGCGAAAAGTGGTTTTTCAACACTATCACAAGTGCAAAAAGTGTTTTTTCCACACTAATACAAGTGCAAAAGTGGTTTCCTGCACCAACACAAGTGCGAAAAGTGGTTTTTCAACACTAACACAAGTGCGAAAAGTGTTTTTTCAACACTAACACAAGTGCGAAAAGTGTTTTTTCCACACTAATACAAGTGCAAAAGTGGTTTCCTGCACCAACACAAGTGCGAACAGTGGTTTTTCAACAATAACACAAGTGTGAAAAGTGGTTTTTCAACACTAACACAAGTGCGAAAAGTGGTTTTTCAACACTAACGCTAGTGCGAAAAGTGGTTTTTCCACACTAATACAAGTGCAAAAGTGGTTTCCTGCACCAACACAAGTGCGAAAAGTGGTTTTTCAACACTAACACAAGTGCGAAAAGTGTTTTTTCAACACTATCACAAGTGCAAAAAGTGTTTTTTCCACACTAATACAAGTGCAAAAGTGGTTTCCTGCACCAACACAAGTGCGAAAAGTGGTTTTCAACACTTACACAAGTGCGAAATGTGGTTTTTCAACACTAATACAAGTGCAAAAGTGATTTCCTGCACCAACACAAGTGCGAAAAGTGGATTTTCAACACTAACACAAGTGCGAAAAGTGGTTTTTCAACACTATCACAAGTGCAAAAAGTGTTTTTTCCACACTAATACAAGTCCAAAAGCGGTTTCCTGCACCAACAGAAGTGCAAAAAGTGGTTTTTCAACACTAACACAAGTGCGAAAAGTGGTTTTTCAACACTAACAAAAGTGCGAAAAGTGGTTTTTCCACACTAATACAAGTGCAAAAGTGGTTTCCTGCACCAACACAAGTGCAAAAAGTGTTTTTTCAACACGAACACAAGTGCGAAAAGTGGTTTTTCAACACTATCACAAGTGCAAAAAGTGTTTTTTCCACACGAATACAAGTGCAAAAGTGGTTTCCTGCACCAACACAAGTGCGAAAAGTGGTTTTTCAACACTAACACAAGTGCGAAAAGTGGTTTTTCAACACTATCACAAGTGCAAAAAGTGTTTTTTCCACACTAATACAAGTGCAAAAGTGGTTTCCTGCACCAACACAAGTGCGAAAAGTGGTTTTTCAACACTAACACAATTGCGAAAAGTGGTTTTTCAACACTAACACAAGTGCGAAAAGTGTTTTTTCCACACTAATACAAGTGCAAAAGTGGTTTCCTGCACCAACACAAGTGCGAAAAGTGGTTTTTCAACACAAACACAAGTGCGAAAAGTGGTTTTTCAACACTAACACAAGTGCGAAAAGTGGTTTTTCAACACTAACACAAGTGCGAAAAGTGGTTTTTCCACACTAATACAAGTGCAAAAGTGGTTTCCTGCACCAACACAAGTGCGAAAAGTGGTTTTTCAACACTAACACAAGTGCGAAAAGTGGTTTTTCAACACTATCACAAGTGCAAAAAGTGTTTTTTCCACACTAATACAAGTGCAAAAGTGGTTTCCTGCACCAACACAAGTGCGAAAAGTGGTTTTTCAACACTAACACAATTGCGAAAAGAGGTTTTTCCACACTAACACAAGTGCGAAAAGTGTTTTTTCCACACTAATACAAGTGCAAAAGTGGTTTCCTGCACCAACACAAGTGCGAAAAGTGGTTTTTCAACACTAACACAAGTGCGAAAAGTGGTTTTTCAACACTAACACAAGTGCGAAAAGTGGTTTTTCAACACTAACACAAGTGCGAAAAGTGGTTTTTCAACACTAACACAAGTGCGAAAAGTGGTTTTTCAACACTAACACAAGTGCGAAAAGTGGTTTTTCAACACTAATACAAGTGCGAAAAGTGGTTTTTCAACACTAACACAAGTGCGAAAAGTGGTTTTTCAACACTAACACAAGTGCGAAAAGTGTTTTTTCCACACTAATACAAGTGCAAAAGTGGTTTCCTGCACCAACACAAGTGCGAAAAGTGGTTTTTCAACACAAACACAAGTGCGAAAAGTGGTTTTTCAACACTAACACAAGTGCGAAAAGTGGTTTTTCA
The DNA here is from genome assembly GCF_964187855.1 of Myxine glutinosa. Lineage (NCBI taxonomy): Eukaryota > Metazoa > Chordata > Myxini > Myxiniformes > Myxinidae > Myxine > Myxine glutinosa. The sequence goes on along the minus strand of NW_027618587.1, from coordinate 16,314 downwards.
ACACTAACACAAGTGCGAAAAGTGGTTTTTCCACACTAATACAAGTGCAAAAGTGGTTTCCTGCACCAACACAAGTGCGAAAAGTGGTTTTTCAACACTATCACAAGTGCAAAAAGTGTTTTTCCACACTAATACAAGTGCAAAAGTGGTTTCCTGCACCAACACAAGTGCGAAAAGTGGTTTTTCAACACTAACACAATTGCGAAAAGTGGTTTTTCCACACTAACACAAGTGCGAAAAGTGTTTTTTCCACACTAATACAAGTGCAAGAGTGGTTTCCTGCACCAACACAAGTGCGAAAAGTGGTTTTTCAACACTAACACAAGTGCGAAAAGTGGTTTTTCAACACTAACACAAGTGCGAAAAGTGGTTTTTCAACACTAACACAAGTGCGAAAAGTGGTTTTTCAACACTAACACAAGTGCGAAAAGTGGTTTTTCCACACTAATACAAGTGCAAAAGTGGTTTCCTGCACCAACACAAGTGCAAAAAGTGGTTTTTCAACACTAACACAAGTGCGAAAAGTGGTTTTTCAACACTATCACAAGTGCAAAAAGTGTTTTTTCCACACTAATACAAGTGCAAAAGTGGTTTCCTGCAACAACACAAGTACGAAAAGTGGTTTTTCAACACTAACACAAGTGCGAAAAGTGGTTTTTCAACACTAACACAAGTGCGAAAAGTGGTTTTTCAACACTATCACAAGTGCAAAAAGTGTTTTTTCCACACTAATACAAGTGCAAAAGTGATGTCCTGCACCAACACAAGTGCTAAAAGTGGTTTTTCAACACTAACATAAGTGCGAAAAGTGGTTTTTCAACACTAACACAAGTACGAAAAGTGGTTTTTCAACACTATCACATGTGCAAAAAGTGTTTTTTCCACACTAATACAAGTGCAAAAGTGGTTTCCTGCACCAACACAAGTGCGAAAAGTGGTTTTTCAACACTAACACAATTGCGAAAAGTGGTTTTTCAACACTAACACAAGTGTGAAAAGTGGTTTTTCAACACTATCACAAGTGCAAAAAGTGTTTTTTCCACACTAATACAAGTGCAAAAGTGGTTTCCTGCACAAACACAAGTGCGAAAAGTGGTTTTTCAACACTAACACAAGTGCTAAAAGTGGTTTTTCAACACTAACACAAGTGCGAAAAGTGGTTTTTCCACACTAATACAAGTGCAAAAGTGGTTTCCTGCACCAACACAAGTGTGAAAAGTGGTTTTTCAACACTAACACAAGTGCGAAAAGTGGTTTTTCAACACTATCACAAGTGCAAAAAGTGTTTTTTCCACACTAATACAAGTGCAAAAGTGGTTTCCTGCACCAACACAAGTGCGAAAAGTGGTTTTTCAACACTAACACAAGTGCGAAAAGTGGTTTTTCAACACTAACACAAGTGCGTAAAGTGTTTTTTCCAAACTAAAACAAGTGCAAAAGTGGTTTCCTGCACCAACACAAGTGCGAAAAGTGATTTTTCAACACTAACACAAGCACGAAAAGTGGTTTTTCGACACTAATACAAGTGCAAAAGTGGTTCCTGCACCAACACAAGTGCGAAAAGTGGTTTTTCAACACTAACACAAGTGCGAAAAGTGGTTTTTCAACACTAACACAAGTGCGAAAAGTGGTTTTTCCACACTAATACAAGTGCAAAAGTGGTTTCCTGCACCAACACAAGTGCGAAAAGTGGTTTTTCAACACTAACACAAGTGCGAAAAGTGTTTTTTCAACACTATCACAAGTGCAAAAAGTGTTTTTTCCACACTAATACAAGTGCAAAAGTGGTTTCCTGCACCAACACAAGTGCGAAAAGTGGTTTTCAACACTAACACAAGTGCGAAAAGTGGTTTTTCAACACTAACACAAGTGCAAAAAGTGGTTTTTCCACACTAATACAAGTGCAAAAGTGGGTTCCTGCACCAACACAAGTGCGAAAAGTGTTTTTTCAACACTAACACAAGTGCGAAAAGTGGTATTTCAACACTATCACAAGTGCAAAAAGTGTTTTTTCCACACTAATACAAGTGCAAAAGTGGTTTCCTGCACCAACACATGTGCGAAAAGTGGTTTCCTGCACCAACACACGTGCGAAAAGTGGTTTTTCAACACTATCACAAGTGCTAAAAGTGTGTTTTTCAACACTATCACAAGTGCAAAAAGTGTTTTTCCATACTAATACAAGTGCAAAAGTGGTTTCCTGCACCAACACAAGTGCGAAAAGTGGTTTTTCAACACTAACACAAGTGCGAAAAGTGGTTTTTCAACACTAACACAAGTGCGAAAAGTGTTTTTTCCACACTAATACAAGTGCAAAAGTGGTTTCCTGCACCAACACAAGTGCGAAAAGTGGTTTTTCAACACTAACACAAGTGCAAAAGTGGTTTCCTGCACCAACACAAGTGTGAAAAGTGGTTTTTCAACACTAACACAAGTGCGAAAAGTGGTTTTTCAACACTATCACAAGTGCAAAAAGTGTTTTTTCCACACTAATACAAGTGCAAAAGTGGTTTCCTGCACCAACACAAGTGCGAAAAGTGGTTTTTCAACACTAACACAAGTGCGAAAAGTGGTTTTTCAACACTAACACAAGTGCGTAAAGTGTTTTTTCCACACTAAAACAAGTGCAAAAGTGGTTTCCTGCACCAACACAAGTGCGAAAAGTCGTTTTTCAACACTAACACAAGCACGAAAAGTGGTTTTTCTACACTAATACAAGTGCAAAAGTGGTTCCTGCACCAACACAAGTGCGAAAAGTGGTTTTTCAACACTAACACAAGTGCGAAAAGTGGTTTTTCAACACTATCACAAGTGCAAAAAGTGTTTTTTCCACACTAATACAAGTGCAAAAGTGGTTTCCTGCACCAACACAAGTGCGAAAAGTGGTTTTTCAACACTATCACAAGTGCAAAAAGTGTTTTTTCCACACTAATACAAGTGCAAAAGTGGTTTCCTGCACCAACACAAGTGCGAAAAGTGGTTTTTCAACACTAACACAAGTGCGAAAAGTGTTTTTTCAACACTAACACAAGTGCGAAAAGTGTTTTTTCCACACTAATACAAGTGCAAAAGTGGTTTCCTGCACCAACACAAGTGCGAACAGTGGTTTTTAAACAATAACACAAGTGTGAAAAGTGGTTTTTCAACACTAACACAAGTGCGAAAAGTGGTTTTTCAACACTAACACAAGTGCAAAAAGTGTTTTTTCCACACTAATACAAGTGCAAAAGTGGTTTCCTGCACCAACACAAGTGCGAAAAGTGGTTTTCAACACTAACACAAGTGCGAAAAGTGGTTTTTCAACACTAACACAAGTGCAAAAAGTGGTTTTTCCACACTAATACAAGTGCAAAAGTGGGTTCCTGCACCAACACAAGTGCGAAAAGTGTTTTTTCAACACTAACACAAGTGCGAAAAGTGGTTTTTCAACACTATCATAAGTGCAAAAAGTGTTTTTTCCACACTAATACAAGTGCAAAAGTGGTTTCCTGCACCAACACATGTGCGAAAAGTGGTTTTTCAACACTAACACAAGTGCGAAAAGTGGTTTTTCCACACTAATACAAGTGCAAAAGTGGTTTCCTGCACCAACACAAGTGCGAAAAGTGGTTTTTCAACACTAACACAAGTGCGAAAAGTGGTTTTTCAACACTATCACAAGTGCAAAAAGTGTTTTTTCCACACTAATACAAGTGCAAAAGTGGTTTCCTGCACCAACACAAGTGCGAAAAGTGGTTTTTCAACACTAACACAATTGCGAAAAGTGGTTTTTCCACACTAACACAAGTGCGAAAAGTGTTTTTTCCACACTAATACAAGTGCAAGAGTGGTTTCCTGCACCAACACAAGTGCGAAAAGTGGTTTTTCAACACTAACACAAGTGCGAAAAGTGGTTTTTCAACACTAACACAAGTGCGAAAAGTGGTTTTTCAACACTAACACAAGTGCGAAAAGTGGTTTTTCAACACTAACACAAGTGCGAAAAGTGGTTTTTCCACACTAATACAAGTGCAAAAGTGGTTTCCTGCACCAACACAAGTGCAAAAAGTGGTTTTTCAACACTAACACAAGTGCGAAAAGTGGTTTTTCAACACTATCACAAGTGCAAAAAGTGTTTTTTCCACACTAATACAAGTGCAAAAGAGGTTTCCTGCAACAACACAAGTACGAAAAGTGGTTTTTCAACACTAACACAAGTGCGAAAAGTGGTTTTTCAACACTAACACAAGTGCGAAAAGTGGTTTTTCAACACTATCACAAGTGCAAAAAGTGTTTTTTCCACACTAATACAAGTGCAAAAGTGATGTCCTGCACCAACACAAGTGCTAAAAGTGGTTTTTCAACACTAACATAAGTAGGTGATAAATGTTGCTTCTGGGACACCTCCGTTTAACATGGGAAATCCCTATCTAATGTCATTTACCCCCCTGTTTTAAAAAAAATCATAAACACCTCTATTTCTCCCTCTATGAACCTATAATCCTTCTCGCCTTATGAACCTATAATCCTTCTCGCCTTATGAACCTATAATCCTTCTCACCTTATGAACCTATAATCCTTCTCGCCTTATGAACCTATGATTTTCTTCCTTTATGAACCTATAATCCTTCTAGCCTTATGAACCTATGATCATTCTCACTTCCATGTAATTTTTACCCTATTCCCCCCACTAGCCCCTTAATGTAGTTCCTTAGACCACTCTGCTAATGAGCCTATAAATATATTATCTCTTTCTAACTTTTTTAAGAGTTCCATTCTCCTATAGAACTCATCCCCATCAAGTATATTTATAAAGTATACAGGTTCCTTAACCTTTTGTTGTGAAAGTATAAAGTGGTATGTTTCACGGAGGGTTCTTGTTTGACCTCCTCCTCTCCCACATACCATTTTAAAATTATAATATTTATTATCCGATTGATAACCATTAAAGTTCTCACTCCACTCTAATATATTTTTCTTCCCACCCTCCATTACCCCACTTAACAAATGAATACGTTTATCCATCTTGAGAACCTTCTGACCAGTGATTCTCTCAACCTCTTGAATCTGATATTTTTCACATTCGTTATGTTTTCCATTTATATACCAAGGTTGATTACACCTCCACTCTTTAGTCTGGTTGATACTTGGTTCTATCATTTATATAATAGTAAAAAAGGTGGCGGTAGCCCGTTAAAATCCCTAACCCCCCTTTTTAACTTATCACGTATATATATATATATCTTATATACTTATATAACCATAAGGGAGACGATCAATTCCATTTTCTAAAATAAACCTCTTATCATCAAAAGCCCCCAATGCTTTCTTATGTGTGGGCGGGGTCTGTGTGGGTGTGGTCTGTGTGGGTGTGGTCTGTGTGGGTGTGGTCTGTGTGGGTGGGGTCTGTGTGGGTGGGGTTTGTGGGTGGGGTCTGTGTGGGTGTGGCTTATGATTTTTTTTTTTTTTTTTTTTTTTTATTACTACTAATTAAATTAGCTAATCTGGGTGGATGAAAGTATGGATGGTTGTTGTTTAATGAATTATCAGTTTTGTTTTTTGTAATTCTTGTGAGTAAAATGAACCCAAGATTTCTTCCCAATTCATATCATATAATTTGTAAGTCCAAGGCATAGTATCCATTACATCAACGATTTTGAATAATTCATTAGTCCATCTCTTTGTATAACCTTTCTCAAAATGACTTTTCCATCTGTATATTCTTACAATATCACCAACTTTGAACTTGGGCTTTCTCAAATTAATCTCCTTTTCATATTCTAATTTTGTAAATGTTTCTGATGGTTTTGATTTTGTTGATGAATGAACTGTATTATTGTAATTATCTACAATATCCTGAATAAAATACACCCATTTTTGGGAACCGAGTTGTGTGAATTTTTTATATAATTTCTCTTTTAAAGTACGATTAAAACGCTCAATAACAACTGCTTTTCCTTCATTAAAGGTGCTGTATAATTTAATACCCTCCCCCTTAAGAAATTTCATAAATATTTTGTTATAGAACTCTGTTCCCTCATCGGTCCACAGTTTCTTTGGTTTTCTTTTACTTTTATTAAATATCTGTTGGAAGGCTAACTTCAGAGTATAACCTCTCTTGTTTTTCAAAGGAACAACCCAAGCAAATCTACTCCTCAAATCAATAACGGTTAAAGCATACTTGTATCCCTTATCATTTTTTAGTTCGATTAAATCAGCGGACCATATGTGGTCGGTGTATTTAGAATAAACTTTCCTTCTTTTAAACTTTGTGATTATAGGTTTATGTAATTCATCAGCCAAAAGCTCCTCAGTCTTGATGACATCATGAGAGCCTAATAGTTTTTTGAGGGTGAATAACCAAGGCCAAGTTTCAATTTAGCATTTATCAAATTTCTCACAATAAACCTATCAACTTTCTCTCTCAACGTTGGATTTTGTATCAAAGACAAATTATACAACATTTCTCTGTCGGCTTTATGTTTTTCAGTCAATGTAGTGGTTTTCCCATAAGCAATATCATGCTTCATACACACTTCATCAACCCTATTTGTAGGTTTAGACCAAGGTTTAGGATTGTCAGCCTCATCTAATCTTTTATCCAAGTTTGTTCCTGGGCCACAGAAAGAATACCCTGGAAGGTGTAATTCCCCTGGAATTCCAGTTGTTGTAAATTTGCTACCTGACAAAAACTTTTGTATGTCTCCTCCACTTTTAGGAGAGATGAATTGACACTTTTTAGAACCACACACTTGACATATTCCTTTTTGATAAACTCTATTATTTTTAGCTTTAACATAAGAGATATTTTTAGATTTAGTTTTCTTTTTACATTTGAGACAATAACTCATATTTATTTATGAGAAAAAGTTCTACATAGTGCCAAAACCTTTTTGGTTTTCAACATATACATTTCTATCTTGATTTTTAAAACATAAAGAATCCTTAGAAATGACTTCACTCTCTCCTCCATTTATTTACAAATAAAACTAACTAAAGTCAATAACACCAACATCATCAACTATATGTTGTATATCTGCGCTCTGAATTCATTATAGCAAATTTAAAAACCAATAAGTTCGGAAGAGTCATTAATTCTTTATTTTCCTCTTCAGTGCGTTGAGATTTATTTATTTGTCGTAATACCTTCAATCTTTCATTAATCTCAGGAATGGTCATATTTTTATATTTTTCCTCCCTCTCCTCCTCCTCCTTTTTCTCCCTTTCCTCCCTCTCCTCCTTCTCCTTTTTCTCCCTTTCATCCTTCTCCTCCTTCTCCTTTTCCTCCCTCTCCTCCTTCTCCCTTTCCCCCTTCTCCTCCTTCTCTCTTTCCTCCTTCTCTTCTTCAACTCCTTCCTCCTTCTCTTCTTCAACTCCTTCCTCATCCCTTGCTACCCTTGAGTTTGAACCCCAAAGAATATTATACATATACTCATCTGGATTTTGAGATATTCTTGTATCTATAATTATTTTTCTCATAATAGGATACCAATAAGATTTGTTGACGATTTCTAAAAGAGTTTTATATTTCATAACTTTGAGAAGTTCATTTTTATTTAATATTTTAAACAAGTCTCTATTTGTGGGTTTAACAATATCAGTATAAGGCCAGTTTTTAATGACAAAATTCCCATGTATATGCTCCAAATCATAAGGTATGTAATACCGAGCACCCTTTTCTTGTAGGTATCCTTGAATACAAAAATTATAATTCTCTTGTAGTCTTCTTCCTGCCATTTATGTATCAGAAATATATGTGAGATTAATATTATGACAGGTAATACCACCCCATCTTCCCACTACCAAATCGGTTTGTATTCCTCGGCTTTCTATCCTTATCTCATTACCTTCCTTCTTTGTCATGCGAACCATCGCTATACTATCATATATTTTTCTTTTCTTAAAATCACGTATTTGTTGTTTGCTAATTGTACTTCCACATAAATCCTTATCTTCACCAAGTGGATAATATTCTTCTTTACGAGACTGATTTAAATCATGTAGGTCTTCTATGTTTATTGAAAAAGACCAATTATACCCTAAATCAGACATATCATACCCCCATTTATTAATTCGCATATTAACTAAATGTCCTTCTTTATAAAATTCAATTGTAAGCAGGTAGTTAAATTCAATGAGGAAAGGTGTATGGTCAGTATAACCAGGTGTTGTGGTTGTAAATTTTACTTGTTTAACAAAACGTGCTGTTTTCTTTAAAAATATATATTGTGATAAATCACTTAATCTAATTAAGTCATTCGCATCTGTAGGGTTTGGATAATTGATTAATTTATAAGTATTCTTCATATTAATATTTTTACTTACACTATATTTTTGTCGTTCAGCCTGTGCCTTTGTATAATAATTTGATAAATCAATATCCTGAGAGGATTTTCCAAAGATAGAACCATCTTTTCCAACATAAGTCATTTATATTAGATTAAAAATGATATCATAAAAATTTTCATTATTGTTGAGTTTAAATAATACATATAAACATAATTGACCACAACATTTAGAATTAATTTCTTGAACTTGAAATGTTTGATAAACACCATTCTGTAAGAATTGTATTACTTCAACAGGTGGTGGCATACCATAACTATCAAAATAATATTTATCCTGACTATTATGAATACAAACCCAATGAGAACCATTCTGTGTGTCTAAATTCATAATAATATTCTTTGTATTCTTATTTATATGTATTAATTCATCTCTCATACAAATAACCACATTATCAATTTTTAGTGTTTTACAATACTTAGCGAGTTCTATATTTGACGTTGTATTCTTTCCAAATTGTTTAAACCATTTATCCATTTATTTATGAGAAAGATACAATCCATTACCCCGTTTAGTTAGTTTAACACCCGCTTGAGCGATAGAGGAAAGCATATCTCCAACTAACAATCTAGCTTTATCAGGTAGACTTTCAAGTTTTTGAGCAAAATCTACAATTACACCACTTCCACTAATTTGTTTCTCCAACTCCTTGTTATGTCTTTCCAATTCTTTTTGAGCTTTTAGTTGTGCCTTCCTTTCGTTAGCAGTTTTTATCGCTGCTGAAATACCACCAGTCAATGCTCCCGCCGCACTTAAACCAGCAAATAAAGGAATTAGAAATGGGAGAAATCCTCCTCTTGACTTGTCTATTGAATATTTCTTTAACATAGGTTTTGTCATTTTAATTTTAAGTGATCCAACATCATTTAGTGTTTTCACCTGCTCTCTTGTGAGTAAAACATCAATTCTTACAGCTCCTTTTCTTTGAAATGTATTAACATTAATAATACAAGGCTTTTGATTTTGAATACAAGATGTTAATTTATCAAGATTGATTTGATTAACATATACCCCTACCATTTATTTATGAGAAAAAACCTATGTGATATTAATCATAACACCATTATCTGTATTAATCTGTAATTCTGTTTCCTCCAAAAGCAAACAATAAGCATCAACTTCTTCATTCTCTCCTCTTTCAATGTATAGAGAAGTATCCACTCTATTAGACTTTATAGTTTCCTTTTGAGAACTCAGGTCAATTGTGTAGATTGTATAAAGTTTTTGAAACGCAACCATATCCAAAATAGGTTCATTATTACCGTTGCTTTCACACACCTTTTGGTAAGACTTGTAGGCTTCCGCATAATCATTTTTTTCCCAATCAATTTCCAATCTATCTCGCGGATAAAATGTCCCATCAAGAGAAACCCGAAGTTGTTTCACCTTAGCATTATCACTCAGGGCATTATTCTTATTAGTACCGTCCTCTCCATCTGGTTTCTTAAAAATGAGCCATAGGTATCGTGGCTTTCCTTCAAGAACACCCAAATTCCAAGTGTAGGTAGTGTGTTCCAGTTTAACGTGTTGACATCTTCTTTTAAGGTATGATACATTTAGCGGTTTCTTTGAGTTAAGTCTTCTATTTAACATCTCTTCCGTTTTAAGATTAGGAGTATATTCACTAATATACCAACACAAATCATTAATAACAAATTTATTATTGTCGCCAAAAGCATTTTCAACCCCAAAAAGCAACCTATTTACATTATCATTCCTTTGTAGTTGAAATCTAATTTTAAGCCCATACAAAACTTTATCATAATCACAAAATCCAAATATACCTTTCAGAGGTACTGCTACCGTAAAACTATTCTCTGCTTTTGCGTCATCATTATACATTGACTTCCTTTGACTATAACCAGGGTCTGCGTTTGTTCCTGTTGACATATCAGGAATAAAACCTTCAACAGCTCCCTTACCCATTCTATCACTAAACGAATATAGTGTAAATTTCATCATTTCAGATGTAGCAGAGACATAATCAACCGCTTCAACCTCTTGTGTTCCAATATACAGGCGGACACTGTCAAACATTTTCCAGAAGAAATCATTTACGAGTGTAGCATTAGTATTATTCGCAGCCTTAGTGAATTTAAATTTACACAGCAAGAAACTATCAGCTATATTCAAGTAAGTTTGTTGATTATTTATTTCAAAACTTTTTGTTCCGTTTGAATTCCAGTCTGTTCCTGTTATAGCATTTACCTTAAAATAGTCTTCCTTTTTAGTGGAGTTTGAAATGATAATCGTATCATCCAAATCATAGATACTATCAATCGCTTCCATACTTGTATTTATATAGCATTAAAATTGTTGAAACCCTGACCCAAGTATTTTAATGATTTTTTGTCGTTCTTGTGAAGATAGTTGAGTTTTACCTTTTTTAATTTCTTTGATTGCTTGTAATTTATGAGACTCCTTTTGAGCATCTTTTATACTCTTTATAGCACCCGCAACTGAGCCCACGGCAGAAGCAGTTGAACCAATTAGGTCTTTATGTTTAAGGATGGTTGAACCAATACCCATTAGAGTATCAATTATCCCATCTCCTTTATTTCTAAATTGATGTCCCACACCCCGTTGTCTCTTTGGTTTATAGTATCCTCTCCCAAGAAACATACCTTCACCCTTATAGTATGGTGAAAGGAACATCCCATCCCCTGTAATTATTTTATATTTTCCCAACTCGTGTTTTCTCACAATAACCATTATTTATTTATTGAAAAACTTCACGTAGGTGAATTCTGATGGATATAATTTCATCATTAAAGGATATCATACGATTATCTTGGTCGGTTATCCTAAAATTTACTCTGTATATGGTTTTTCCTGACACAGGTAAATAGACAAGATTTTTGGGTTCCATATTAAATTTATAACCAATCGGGGTTGAGTATGCGCTGAATGAAAATATTGTATTTGTTCTTATTCCATCGTTATAAGCACCATCAATCAAATCACAATGAATTAATACTGAATTTATACCGGAGGATATTTGAATGACATTATCACTGTAAGACGTCCCGTTAGTTTCAACCTTTTTTGAAGAGAAACCCAATAGCTCTCTAAACGATTTTTCAATGGTGAAATCAACTTTATAATTATTTTTAAGTTTAATAGTTGATTTTGAAGTGTGTTTTTGAATATCTATTACAATATTTTTTGGTTCATCACCTTTTTCTTTCATAAGGCGAGAGACTTCTGAAGATATTTGAGAAATCTCGTAAGCACCGGGTGAAACGGTTATAGTTTTATATCCACTTCCTGGATTATAACTAAACTTGTTGTTTTTCTCTGTGATATTAAACAAGGTATTATAAGTCTCCATTGACAACAAAGAAGCCTCATATTCTTTTTTGGGGTCAAGTTGTAGTGGGTAAGGGAATGAAGCTGTGTAATCACTCGTTGTGAAATTAAAACTAAGAATTGTGCTTCTCATCTTATTTAATATCTAATAAAATATCTTTGTATTGACATTTATTAATTATTTTCATATTCATCAACTGATCTAAAATGGCGGATGCTTCATTAAAACAATTGTTGTTTCCAGCCTTCTTACTACCTAACAACAATAATAACCTATTAACTAATTGTGATGGGTCATTTGGAAGAAAACTAACACCCGAACCAAGCTTACTTAAAGCATCAATAATATGTTTCTCCTTCTCATTCTTCTTACTTTTACCAGCAACAGAAACTCCATAATCAAGTGTGTTTAGCAACTCAATATACTCTCTATCTTCCTCTCTTTCCATTTCAAGCGGTTCATCAAAATAAGGTGAATTAGAATGTCCATCTTTTGTTAGAAGAAACATTAATCTTGGGGTTAATTCAACATTTGGTTGGTCAGAACTTAAGAACACCAATTTATCATTAAATATCAATAACTTTTCTTTCACAAGATGGAACTGTGCTGGTTCTTCTGTTGGAATGAGACCTGCTCTGGTTTTTGAACCCTTCAAATATTCATTGTTTTGAAGAGCTTCTACAATATAATTGGAAAGTTTATTTACCTTCTCAAGATGCCGAAATAATCCTTCATCATCATATTCTAATTCTCCAAGTTCTTGCTCTGTCATTTGACTAAAATCTTTGAGCATTTGAAATTTTTTTGGAGTAAATTCTACCATGGGAACTGTAGGTGAAATCGTTTGTTGAGTTTTTAAAAGTGGTTTAAAAAATTTCTCTTGTTTTCTTTCAAAGGCTTCTTCACCAGTTAGTTTCTGTCTCCTTTTCTTCTTTATGTCTTCCTGTTGCTTTACAACTTTTGAAAGCAACTCTTGATGTTCTTTAAACTTTCTTACTCTTTCTTCGGTATTCATTTTCTGTATTTATTTATTGAAAAATATCATTTAGTATCTCATCTTGTTTCACAACAATATATTTATATTTTCCGATCGTGTGTTTCATATTATTTTCAAATTCCTTCTTACTACGTAATGTAGAACAATTATCTCTCCAAAAATTATTTGTATCTATTGAATTTAACTTAAATAAAATAAAAGTATTAGCATTGTTTCTTATTGAGCGCCGAGGGAGTTGAAAATATGACTGACTAAGATAAATACAATTACAAGAAGAATGTCTCCCTCTTGTATAGTAGCTATCCATTACTGTTTGGTTTCTCTCATTAACACAATCATCAAAGATAACGAGGTTCTTTTTTGATTTATCTAAATCTTGAGGTGAAGGTATATCATCCGTATTATCACTGAGAATACAAGTTATGGGTTTTAGTTTTGATTTTGATTTCTGTGTATCACAAAATAATTGTATTATATCATCAATATTATAATCATTTAGTTTGTTTTGAAGTTTAAATAAACCGATAATGTCTTCCTTTTTAAGACCCGCATTAAAACCCTGTGAGAGTAGTTGATACTCAGGTTGAAAACTTGACTTTGTAAAAATTATTAAATTATCATAATCTAAAAAATTAGGACTAAGGAGCATCTTTAAAAGTAAACAGGTTTTTCCACATCCGCTTGAACCGACTATTAGACATCTCAATGAATTTGGAAGATTTTTATGGTTATTAAATTTTATCTTATTTTCCCAAACAGGTAAAAAATCATTCATTTATATATTTGGAAAACAAGTCATCTAACTTTTTTTGAGTTTTTTGAGAAACTCTATATTTTATCCTGAGTTCAGGTTTAATTTCAAAATAATCCATTATTTTGTTTATATAGTATCTTGTATTAACATTTCCATTAAAATTATTTTGAATAATAAATATCATTAAACCCTTATACATTTCCTCAATACAAATAGTCTCTTCCCTTGTAAGAAATGGTGTATTATCCCCATAATACTTAACATTCATCTCTCTTATTAATCTTGTAAAGTAATTCATTTTTGGTTCTAATTTAAAAGAGTTATATATTTTTCTATATTTTTTATTATCATTAATTAGAAGATAATCACAGAAAATACATTGTTTATATGCTTCTGATTCTGTATTAAGCCCCACTCTACCACAAGCCGGACAATTCTCTAATTTATCATATGGAGAGTCTGGAAATTCTAAATATCCTTCAGAATTTATCATATTTATATAGTAAAATTATACTTAAAACAAAGTGTCTTTTTTAGAGGCTTTTTTAAAGATGAAACTGTGCTTAAAGTAAAACACCTTTGAGCTTTTCAACTCGTTTTATGTATATAACTTTACTTAAACTAAACGCAAATTTATTAGCTAATAAATACAATGTTTCAAAACACAAAAGACAAATTTCAATCAATCTCTACTTCGGTGGAAGATATAGAAAAATATGTCAAAGATGTTAAATTGAACAAAGATAAATATGGAAATTTTTGGATTAAACCCATAATGGAGAATAACATGTGTCCTTTTATTAAATTTACAGGACAAGCTATGTTAATTAATAACTCTATTAAAGTAAATTTGACAAAAGTTTCTCCACTACTACTAACAATTTACTCAAAGCTTGAAAAGATCATTGATAAAGAAGCTTTGAAAATGAATGATAAAACCATCAACGATTCTAGAGGAAACATTTGTATATTCTTTAATAGACCCAAAGATGTGGGTGAAATTAATAATATGAATATTAGTGGTGAACTATCATTCCGTACTCTGATTATTAGAGATTATTTGAAAATAACATTTAATGTAAAAAATATTGTGGTTATTAGTTCTAATGAAAGAAAATATATAGATATTGATGGAAGTTTAATGGTATGTAAATGAGTGATATTAACAGTCAATACTCTGAGAGTTATTATACTGAGAGTCTAGGATCTGAAGATAGTTATGATACTAATAGTTTGTGTTCAAATGATAGTTATGAGAGTAGCTTTATTGATGACTCAGATAGTGAAATTGAAATTGATGAACTAGAGTATCTAAACTTTCTGGCTAATACATAGACGCTTTACTTTAAGTAAAGTTATATACATAAAACGTGTTGAAAAGCTCAAAGGTGCTATTTTCTGGCTTTCTGGGCCCTGTGCTATTTCTGGTCTTCATCAATGATCTCTCTGACTCTCTTGAAAATCCTCTCTATCTCTTTGCTGATGACTCTACTCTATGTCGCTCCATTCCTCATCCCTCAGATCAGCAGTCTGCAGCCTCCTCACTCTCTGCAGACCTGGACAAAATCACAGACTGGGCAAACAAATGGAACATGTCTTTCAATCCTGATAAATCTCACACTCTTACGATGTCTCTCCGAAAGGACCGACTGGACAACCCTCCCATCTACTTTCTCAACAATCCTCTCCAAGAAGTTCTGTCGCTCAAGCTTTTGGGTCTCACTATCTGCCATGATCTTTCTTGGGAAAACCACATTTCCAAGCTCGCCTCCAAAGCCAGTCGCCGACTGGGCATCCTCCGTCGTGCGAAGTCCTTCCTTGGCACACCTGAGCTCCTCACCACATACAAGGCTTTCATCCGCAGCTCAATGGAATACTGTTCCCCCCTCTGGGCTGGTGCTCCTGCCTCACACCTTGCTCGGCTTCACGCTGTTGAGGCCAAAGCTTTCAGAATCATTGGAATCTCCTGCGATGTAGTCAACTCCGAGGGCCTTTCACTCACTCACCGCAGGCAGGTTGGTGGTCTTTCTGTCTTCTACCGACTCCTCTCTGGCCTTGCTCCCCCAGAGAGGAGTTGGTTTGTCTTTTTTGTGATTATTGTTAGCTCTTTCACGAGCCTCGATCTTGTATACAAAAAAAAAAAAAAAAAAATAAAAATAAAAAAAATAAAATAAAATAAAATAAAATAAAAAAAAAAAAAAAATAAAAAAATAAAAAAAAAAATAAAAATAAAAAAAAATAAAAAAAATAAAAATAAAAAAAATAAAAAAAAAAAAAAAAAAAAAGAAAAAAAAAAAAAAAAGGAAAAAAAAAAAAAGGTGTTTTACTTTAAGTAAAGTTATATACATAAAACGAGTTGAAAAGCTCAAAGGTGTTTTACTTTAAGTAAAGTTATATGCATAAAACGAGTTGAAAAGCTCAAAGGTGTTTTACTTTAAGTAAAGTTATATACATAAAACGAGTTGAAAAGCTCAAAGGTGTTTTACTTTAAGTAAAGTTATATACATAAAACGAGTTGAAAAGCTCAAAGGTGTTTTACTTTAAGTAAAGTTATATACATAAAACGAGTTGAAAAGCTCAAAGGTGTTTTACTTTAAGTAAAGTTATATACATAAAACGAGTTGAAAAGCTCAAAGGTATTTTACTTTAAGTAAAGTTATATACATAAAACGAGTTGAAAAACTCAAAGGTGTTTTACTTTAAGTAAAGTTATATACATAAAACGAGTTGAAAAGCTCAAAGGTGTTTACTTTAAGCACAGTTTCATCTTTTAAAAAGCCTCTAAAAAAGGCACTTTGTTTTAAGTATAATTTTACTATATAAATAAATATGATCAAAGCAACGTATTGCGATGTTTGTGAACAAGAATATAAACAATACAAAAGACACCTTAAAACTAACAAACACACATTTAATCTACTTCACCTA